>NC_141039.2:6900000-7012500 GCF_052040795.2 Danio rerio
AAGATCACTGGTTTTCTTCTATAAGTTTACAGAAGCAGTAATCATTAAGATCAAATAAATTGGAA
This sequence comes from Danio rerio, assembly GCF_052040795.2. Taxonomy (NCBI): domain Eukaryota; kingdom Metazoa; phylum Chordata; class Actinopteri; order Cypriniformes; family Danionidae; genus Danio; species Danio rerio. The sequence continues at coordinate 6,900,066 of NC_141039.2, forward strand.
ATTCCAGAAGTTTATACAAAGCAGTTTGTTTTAAGCGATGCGTCAAAAACTGCTCCACCAATGAGATTACCACTTTTGTTGTCATGTGTCTGGAGCTGCTGAAGTTACAGTAAACACACCTTGGAGGTGCTAAATCGCAAAACACTCAAGACGAGCACAGTTTCACTTTCATTCAATAAAGGAGACAAAGGCACGGATGAATTTGGGGCTGCTTTTTCATTGATGTCTGAACACAAAGAGCTGTACGATAAACAACAACAAGGTCGGAAAGAGGGAGCTATTATAGAGTAGCAATTCGTATTCGATGGTGAGTTTCATTTCACATTTCTTTTAATAATAAATATTAATAATTCCTTACATTTATATAGCGCTTTTCTGGGCACTCAAAGCGCTTTACACAATGGGGGGGATCTCCTCATCCACCACCAGTGTGCAGCATCCACCTGGATGATGCGACGGCAGCCATTTTGCGCCAGACCGCACACCACAAACCAGCTGATTGGTGGAGAGGAGATAGTGATGAAGCCAATTGAATATGGGGATGGTAAGGAGGCCATGATGGACAGAGGCCAGTAGGCAGATTTGGCCAGGATGCCGGGGTTAAACCCCTACTCTTTTCGAAGGACATCCTGGGATTTTTAACGACCACAGAGAGAGTCGGCACTCACTGAGCAGTATAGCATCCCCGTTACTATACTAGGGCATTAGGACCCACACAGACCGCAGGTTGGGCGCCTCCTGCTGGCCTCACTAACACCACTTCCGGCAGCAACCTAGCTTTCCCATGTGGTCTCCCATCCAGGTACTGACCAGGCGCAGCCCTGCTTAGCTTCAGTGGGCGACTATGTGAGAGTTGCAGAGAGCTAGCTGCTGGCATTTTATGACTTACAAGTTCACTAAGCACCATATAATGTCGGGGGCTGATTTTGCTTGTTCACTCTGCTCATCGCCAGTAAAAATCAATTCGATTTGAATGTGAATGTGAAGCAGGAGTGAAAATTATTCCGGTGTACACATGCCTCTTTTTAAAAAAATCATACGTTTTCATAGAAATTAGCCACTTAACCTATTAATAGCATCCTAATAACACCCAAAACAACACCCTGACAATCATTCACATGGATATTTGTTTGTAAAAGCAACCACTGCTTGTGGTTTCAATAGAAATGTGAAAAACTCATTTTTATTGATTTTATATTATAATACCGAACCAAAAGTCAATGACAGACATGTGATTCTGGCAAATCGCAGCCTCTCAAAACTCCATTGCCATGTTCAAATCCTCAGATCAGATCTCAGGCTTTAGAGTATTCATAATGTTCGCCTTGTCTTGAAATTGAGTCTCAGTGTGGCTTGTCATGTCACAACCAATTAATCTGGTGAAACTGCCAAGAGGAATCCAGCTCATGAAATAAAGAGACAAAAGAAGAAAAACTGTCTACGGACAACCGGTCACATCCTGCTGCCTCGACTCTTCTTCTTTTTCTTTTTTTTTATCTTGACAGCATTTGAACATTGGGAGATTTGAACCTTCCTCTGAAACAACAGCTGTATTTTTGGTCCTCAGGCCTTGGCGGATTATATTGGAAATTGGATGTAGTACCCAGCATGTAAAGAAATAATTCAAAAACAGTGTGTGACAGACAGCATTGTGTAGATAATGAATTCCTGCCATAGTGTACCGCGCAGAGTCTCACATTATTCTCTCCAATGCTGGTTCCCACAAGTGCCGTTTTTTTCCCTGCATGGATTTTAGATTCATTTGAAGTCACCGAATAACTGATGCTGCTTACAAATGTTCAGAATATTATACATAAACATTATATTTTATATAAAGTCAAAAAAGACTTTTATAATCATCAAAAATGGTAATACAGCTTCAATCTGCTGCCATTAAAATCACTAGCCTTTAATAGTGTGCCAGGACAAATCTGAATTTAGTATGTTCACATGCTTCTTTACACCAATATTTCTATTACCCTGATTGTCAGAGGAACATATTTAAACCATAATCAAGTTATTTAAAGGGGACCTTTAACAAAATGTAAAATCTCTAATATGCCTAAAAGGGTGTACGTGAAGTTTCAGTGCGAAATACCACACACATGTCATGTTTTATAACTCGTTGAAACGGCCCCTTTTAGGCATTGATCCAAATTGTGCCATTTTGGTGACTGTCACTTTAAATTCAAAAGAGATTGTGCTCTTTTTAAAAGTGGGTGGCGCTATAAACATCTAAGTGTCACCATAAAAGCAGATTGAAAACTCTACTAGCTGACGGCTGCTTCTCACTCAGGGCTGTCTGTGCTAACGAGGGAGAGATGGTCATTAATGGGCAGGGCTCTCCTCCTCTGATGACATCAGCAAAGGGAGAATGTTAATAAAAGTGTTTCTGCAGACTGTTTTTATCATGTGTCATTATAAAGAATTTAATTAATTATTTTTTTTACCATAAGAGGCTGGATATAACTGTCTTTAAACTCCTTATAAAAGTAAATGTAATTTACTCCTCTCATAAAGAAAACGTAACCTTCAAATGAACACTTATCAGCCACTTTGTTAGGTCCAACTGTTCATTAATATAAATTTCTAATAAGCCAACCACATGGCAGCAACTCAATGCATTTAGGCATGTAGACATGGTCAAGACGATTTGCTGCAGTTCAAACCGAGCATCAGAATGGGGAAGAAAGGTGATTTAAGTGACTTTGAAAGTGGCATGGTTGTTGGTGCCAGACAGTCTGGTCTGAGTATTTTAGAAACTGCTGATCTACTGGCATTTTCATGCACAGCCATCTCTAGGGTTTATAGAGAATAATTTGAAAAAGAGAAAACATCCAGTGAGCGGCAGTTCTGTGGGTGCACATGCCATGTGGATTCCAGAGGTCAGAGGAGAATGGCCAGACTGGTTTGAGTTGATAAAAAGGCAACAGTAACTCAAATAATCACTCGTTACAACTGAGGTATGCTGAAGAGCATCTCTGAACACACAACACCTCCAACCTTGAGGCAGATGGGCTACAGTAGCAGAAGACCACACCGGTTGTCACTCCTGTTAGCTAAGAACAGTAAGCTGAGACTACAATTTGGACAGGCTCACCAAAATTCAGTAGTATCTGGATGCAGCCTTTATGATGCAAGCTGAGATTGCTTCAGTTTCAGCAATGCAATGTCAGACACAATGCACTCAATGGAGTGAGTGACGTCACTGTGACTGGTAGGGTTAGGGGTGGGGTTAGGTGGGCACATTAAAAAGCATTGGATGCAGCTCAGATTGCACTGCACCAGGTCTGCAGCCAGACCCCTCTCCCAAAATTGGACAACAGAAGATTTTAAGAATGTTGCCTGGTCTAATGAGGCTTGATTACTGCTGTGACATTCAGAGGGTAGGGTCAGAATTTGGCATCAACAACATGAAAGCATGGATCCATCCTGCCTTGTATCAACTGTTCAGGCCGGTGGTGGTGGTGTAATGGTGTGGGGGATATTTTCTTGGCACACTTTAGGCCCATTAGTACCAATTTCAACACCACAGCCTACCTGAGTATTGTTGTTGACCATGTTCATCCCTTTATGACCACAGTGTACCCATCATCTGATGGCTTCTTCCAGCAGGATAACAGACCATGTCATGAAGCGCAAATCACCTCAGACTGGTTTCTTTTACATAATAATGAGTTCACTGTACTCAAATGGCCTCCACAGTCACCAGAACTAAATCCAATAGAGCACCTTTGGGGTGTGGTGGAGTGGGAGATTTGCCAACTGACAAATCTGCAGCAACTGCATGATGCTATCATGTCAATATGGACCAAAATCTCTGAGGAATATTTCTAGTACCTCGTTGAAACTATGCCACGAAGGATTAAGGCAGTTCTGAGGGCAAAAGGCGTCCAACCTGGTACTAGTAAGGTGTACCTAATAAAGTGGCCGGTAAGTGTATGCTTTTCTCCACTTTGAAACTAAGTTATTTGCTTGACAATGCATTTGGTGAATCAGTTCAGATAGATCTTTGTGGGCAAAAAAACGTGATTTTGACCAATAATATAAATTTTTTTTTGTAACCGTACCAAATCCAATCAGGTTCTAATAATAACACGAAGTGTCAGCCCACATTATTCCCTGCTAAATAATTCGGTTGACAATCACTTAACAGTATGTCACAATATATGTAGTTAATGGTACTGCAATTGTTTTTTCATTATCTCCTTAAGACAACTAAGAAACGCTACTGTAAAACACTGACTGATGCCTGACGCCCCCACAGTGTTAACAACAGACTTGACTTCATCGCCTTGTACAAAACCTCAAGCTTAATTATGATTGAAAGCACTATTTTAAACCGTGGATGAGAAATATTGTCTCAAATGTGGCATATTAGTTAAGCTCCAGACTAATTATTTAGTAGTCGAATTAATGTATTCATGGTACATGCGTAACAGATGTAACAAGCTACATGTGTTCATATATAATAAATCAGGCCTGCTGTATTACCAGCCCATGCATTTCTGCTGGTGTCAGGAGCTTTGTTTGGGAATCCTTTAACATCAAAGACTGGGTTAAGACACATATAGCACTAGACTAGAGCATGTGGGATTTTCTAGTTAGTTTTAACGCCAATATATAATAGGAAACCAATGGCTAGATCTCAGATTTTGCCTCTCGTATTGATCCAATCAACCACAGCGACAGCAGATCTTTGTAAATCACTACACTTTCAGATCATTACTGGAAGAAAATAACACGATTTGAGCAGAGATTCTTCACTTTGGAGGAACTGAACACAAATATCTAAACCAAATATTCAGCTTAGTGCCTTATTTATCAGGGTCGCAATAGCAGAATGAACCACTAATTATTCCAGCATATGTTTACGCAGCGGATGCCCTTTCAGCCACAACCCAGTCCTGGGAAACACCCATACACATGTACTCATACACTACGGCTAATTTTGTTTATCCAATTCACCTATACCTCATGTGTTTGGACTGTGTTTGGACTGTGGGGGAAACCAGAGCACCTGGAGGAAACCCAGCTGAACATGGGGAGAACATGCAAACTCCTCACAGAAACGCCAACTGGCTCAGCCGGGACTCAAACCATTTACTTTACTGCTTTGAGGCGACAGTGCTAACCACTGAGACACTGTGCTGCCTTATATTAATAATATATTATAAAAATATTATGTCAAATATAATAACAATGTTAAAATTGGGTTAGTTTGAATATCATTTTGCATGTCTTTAAAAGCAATTTTTAGAAAAATCAATCATTTCAATTTTTAGCAAAAAATTAAATCATAATATATCATAAATTTTTTTTCGGTGTATTTATTATCTGAGTCTGAACGATTGTTTATTTTGAAAAATCTTTTATTTTGAAAAATGACCGTATTCTCTTGCTTACATCTCGGCCATTTTAACCTACAAGCAGCAAAAGGAGTAAGAAACAGACGTCTTTGGAAAGTTTCTTTGCGAAGAGGAAAAGGCCCAGAGAAGGACCCGTGAACTGCCAAGGAATAGATCCGTAACCCATTTGTCGACAAATCTGGTCTGTGCAAGAAGAAGATCAACTGGAGATCTTAAATGATGGCACAAATTCTGCTATATCTACTACTGCCACTACTACTACTTCTACAGCTACTACTAATACTGCTCTTACTAATACCACTTACACTACTACTACTAATGTTGACCCATATTTAATGATGCTCTTAAAAGTGAGTTTTATACTCTATTTGACTAAAAATACAATTTTTTGAAGGTGTTAATCCACTTTTTGGTTCCATATATTTTTTAATCATGTTCAGTATTATTATTTTTAAATAGAATAAGGAAAGGCCGGACTTAGTAATCAATAGTGATTTAAAGTCTTAAATAGCATTTTAAAAATTCTTAAAAGCTTTTAATGCAAATCGTCATTTGCGGCTCTTCACGTTTTATGTGGTTTAAATGTGGTCTGTGTACTTGGGAACCCCTGTACGACTGGCAGTGAGGATGTGGCTTGATTTTGCTCTTGGCTGTGCAATGAAGCACTCAACTCATCAGAGTTTGTAAAGACCACTAAAAGCTCCTCCACTGAACAGAATCAATGCAGAACGGCCACTACACATGCTCATTGATCTGAACATCACATGGATGAGTTGAGGCAGTTGAGATGATCCCGCATCTCCATTGACTCAAGTCTGATGGTTAGATGTTAGTTTTCATCAACCTTGCTCGCAAAAAAATGATTAATTGGTTAAAAAAACTTTTACAACGTTAAGCCTGATTTAAAAAAAAAAAAAAAAAAACTTGAAATTTTATGCGTTATCGTGCATTATGGTATATTTAACTGAACATGAGCAGAATATTTAGAGAAAAATATAAGTGCAAACACTAAGACAACTATGAACAAATGTTGCATCTATTATTAAGGTGATTGTTCTTAGAATTTTAAGTAGCAGTTAAAATAAGTAATATAGAGACCCTGCTGAAAAATCCATCTTAACCAGCCTAGTCTGGTTTTAGCTGGTTTTAGCTGGTTGACCAGCCTGGTTTTAGAGGGATTTTGGTCATTTCCAGGCTGGTTTCCAGCCATTTCCAGCCTGGTCTTAGCTGGTCAGGCTGGAAAATGACCAGCTAAAACCAGCTTGACCAGCATGGTTTAAGCTGGACATAGCTGGTTTTGGCTGGGCTTCCAGCCTGGCTAGGCTGGTCAAGCTGGAAATTGCTGGAAATGGCCAAAACCCCTCTAAAACCAGCCAACCAGCCTAGGCTGGTTTAAGCTGTTTTTTTAGTAGGGAAACAACACATAAAAAAACAATTTAAAAATAGGATGTTTGAGAAACAGCCATACAAAGAGGAACTAATGTAATGTATTTCTGTGATGGAGATGATGCGAATCTCCCGTTCCACATCCCAAAGGTGCTCTATTGGATTGAGATCTGGTGATTGTGGAGGCCATTTGAGTACAGTGAACTCATTGTCATGTTTAAGAAACCAGTTTGAGATGATTCACACTTTATAACATGGTGTGTTATCCTGCTGGAAGTAGCCATCAGAAGATGGGTACACTGCGGTCATAAGGAGATGGACAAGGTCAGCAACAATACTCAGGTACAGTAGGCTGTGGTGTTGACACAATGCTCAATGGTTATCATTTTGCATGTCAGCCTAGGCTGGTTTAAGCTGTTTTTTCAGTAGGGAAACAACACATAAAAAAACATAATTTAAAAATAGGATGTTTGAGAAACAGCCATACAAAGAGGAACTAATGTAATGTATTTCCGTGATGGAGAAGCCGAGTTTTCTGTATGTCTGCGATTTCAATGATTAAAAAAACTGTAAAAATCCTACAGTAAATATTTGTAACCAGGCTAACAGTAAGTTTCCTTAACATATAAAGGGTTTTGAAGGGCATCCACAGCGTAAAACATATCGTCACTTTAGAATTATAAGGTTCTATCTGACATTTTTGTCAAACTGAGTTATTGACATATTCTTATTAAATGACAACTTATTTACCTTATGGGATGTTTAATTTAATAAGTTGTTTACATTTTAAGACTTTTTATTACAAAAAGAAATGTTACACACACTGTTTGCTATATGGAATGCAAAAACTTTGAAGCTCGATATCTCAGAATCATTCAAAACGCAGATAGAACCTTATAATTTCAAGGTGACGATATGTTGGTCCGCTGTGGTGACCCAGGATAAATAAGGAACTAAGCTGAAGGAAAATGAATGAATAAATAAATAAACATCATTAGGTATAAATCAATGTAATACAGTAATTTACCTTAAAAAAAGATGCGCCCCCACCAATAATACTGTATTTTTAATGGTAAAATTCCAGCAACCACAGCTGCCTTTTATCACAGTACATTGTATTGATTTATTTTCACAGTGTTGCTTCAATAGCTGGGTTTCTATCCTAAAATGAAGCAAATCTCATGCAAAAAAAAAAGAAAAAAATATCCCAAATGCAATTAGGTTAATTTCCATCAAGATGCTGGAGTGGTTGACTGTAGTATTGGTAACCTATAGCAACCAACAGTAAACGAGGCAAACATAAAGCAGTCACATGAGTGTAACCTTCACTACATTAGAGTTTATTTGGCATATTAAATTCCATCTCCCATTATCTGCATTAACCTTTATTAACATAAGTCCAAAACCACATCAAACAAGTGTATAGAAAACAACCTTTTTAGCGAATTAATGGATTATTTATTCAACATTTGGCATTTCCATCACATGCGATACTTCAAAATGCACATCATCAGCGGCTGATGTTTCAAAAATCAATCTAATATACTGGAAAACTGCTGATAGAAATGTCTTGTTATGAATAATGTTCAAAACCTTTGTGCCATTTAATATTTTTGTGCAACACATTTTTATATCTTACATCTGATGATGAGTAAGTTCAAAACAACATTTTTTCCTAATGACCATCTAATTCCTTTCAGAAAAGCATCTGACTGGTGGACATTAATCACAGTGAGTTAAATCAGAAACAAATATCAGCTTGTTTATACTAAATGCACTGTAGAAATACACTCACAAGCCACTTTCTTATAGGTACACATTAGTTGTACCGGCTCCCCCTTTTGCTTTCAGAACTGCCTTAATCCTTCATGGCATAGATTCAACAAGGTACTGGAAATATTCCTCAGAGATTTTTGTCCACATTGACAAGATAGCATCACGCAGTTGCTGCAAATTTGTCACATCCATGATGCGAATCTCCCGTTCCACATCCCAAAGGTGCTCTATTGGATTGAGATCTGGTGATTGTGGAGGCCATTTGAGTACAGTGAACTCATTGTCATGTTTAAGAAACCAGTTTGAGATGATTCACACTTTATAACATGGCGTGTTATCCTGCTGGAAGTAGCCATCAGAAGATGGGTACACTGCGGTCATAAGGAGATGGACAAGGTCAGCAACAATACTCAGGAACAGTAGGCTGTGGTGTTGACACAATGCTCAATGGTTACCAATGGGCCTGAAGTGTGCCAAAAAATATCCCCCAGACCATCACACCACCAGCCTGAACCATGATCCATGATTTCATGTTGTTGATGCCAAATTCTGACCCAACCATCCGAATGTCGCAGCAGAAATCGAGCCTCATTAGACCAGGCAACATTCTTCCAATCTTCTATTGTCCAATTGTGGTGAGCCTCAGTTTCCTGTTCTTAGCTGACAGGAGTGGCACCTGGTGTGGTTTTCTGCTGCTGTAGCCCATCTGCTTCAAGGTTGGACGTGTTGTGTGTTTAGAGATGCTCTTCAGCATATCTCGGTTGTAACGAGTGGTTATTTAAGTTACTGTTGCCTTTCTATCTGATGGAACCAGTCTGGCCATTCTCCTCTGACCTCTGGCATCAACAAGGCATTTGAGCCCACAGAACTGCCGCTCACTGGATATTTTCTTTTTTTCAGATCATTCTCTGTAAACCCCAGTGATGCTTGTGTGTGAAAATCTCAGTAGATCAGCAGTTTCTGAAATGCTCAGTCCAGCCCGTCTGGCACCAACAACCATGCCACATTCAAAGTCCCTTTCTAATACTCGGTTTAAATTACAGCAGATTGTCTTGACCATGTCTACAAGCCTAAATGCATTGAGTTGCTGTCATGTGATTGGTTGATTACAAATTTGCGTTATCGACCAGTTGGACAGCTGTACCTAATAAAGTGGCCGCTAAGTGTAGATCCAGCCAGTCATGAGAAAACGTAACTATTTCACATTATTATCAGTTTAGTGGAGTTCATTCATATGAAATTTTAGGATTTTAAAAAGGGGGCGTGGCACCCAACCCCGCCCCCGAACCCAAACATCATTGGGGATAAGCAAATCATACTAAATTGTACGACAGAGACTGTACAAATTCATGCGATTTAGCCACTAAATATATAACTGTGAGATTGTGTTGAATAGATTATATTACCTTATCCTTTGTTATTTGCAACAAAGTAAAAAAAAAAAAAGCAATTGTGTTTGGAATCTGTGACAATAGTTTTTGCTAACAATTAAAACTCAACAAAGTCAGTAAAAATGATCTGATTAATCACAGATTTGTGGCAGATGCAAAATAATAAATAAACTAGGTGTTTCTCGCCTAGTGTTTACCACTAATACTGTGGTGATTTTTGCGTATAGGCTTGGAAAGCAGTACCTCAGTGAAAATATTGGAACTGGAAACAATGAAAAACTGCCTTAACTGACTGACATTGACAAGACTTAACAGAATAGTAATTGGGTTATTCTTCACAGTTATTCTTTCAAACTGAAAACAAAAAAAATCTCAGTATGTTTGTTTTTGTGCCAAACCTTGTTATAGCCTTAAAACACTGATGTATACAACCTCCGCAAGCACTTCAACACTGCTTGAGTCTCTGGTTTGTGCTGCTTCTACGCCAAAAGCAAGCATGCTTCATGTTTATGTATGAAACCCCAACGTGGAGCACTTCAAAGAACAGTCCAGTTGCAGAAAAAAATTAACTAAAACAAACCTCAAGATGTCCTCGCTCTTCTTACAAACAAATTCAAAAACCTGCCATGCTAGCAGGTCATAGCAAGCATGTTTTTGTGTCTTATATACATATAACACAATGTTTTGTAAACCATTTTCTTGAAGGACCACGAGCACTTCATATTTCCATGTCTCCTTAGTCAAACACACCTGATTTAGATCATCAGCTCATTAGCAGAGGCTGACAGACCTAAAACAGATGCAACAGATAAAGGAGACATCCAAAACATGCAGTGCTGGCGGTCCGCCAGGAACGTGGTTGAGAACCACTGCTCTAAAAGACTCCCAAATATAGATGACTTGGCTAAAATGAGGCTAAATTTAGGCTATCAGTGAACATCTAATAGACATCTAAGAATAGTCCAAGACTGGACTAATCATCAAATAGACAGGAATGAACACCTAAACATGTCTAATCCGTCTATTTGACGACTAGTCTAGTTTTACTCTCTTCTCTTCTTCGACATAGTTTTTCACCGATAGTCAAAATTTAGCCTTGTTTAAGCCAAGAGGTCTAAGTTAAGACATTTATTAGACATTTATTAAACATGAAATTTTCTTGGTGGAAGCCCTTCATGTGGTTTCTGCTGACCACATCAGTAAATATGCCTTAAAACTAAATGAACATAGCATATCACACCAGTAAAGTACTGTAAGATGACTGTAGCTATAACATTCATTTTAGTGTAATATCAGTCCACTTTGAGTACTTATTCTTTGTACAATCTGATCTGGTCAATGTTTACAACATCTTTTAATACTATTCACTCTACACTGTAATACGTGCTGGGTTCCACACAATTGACTTGTGTTGGGAACACATGAAGGGATTAACTTTTTAGTTTTCACAAATGTTAGTGGTTTGAAGATAAAACAATGAAGTTATCCTAAAAAAACAACTCAAGAATCTTGTTATGTCAGCTCATTTTAAAAGGTGCAGTAGGTAGGTTCTACACCCAGTGGTTGAACTAGGTATTGCACACCTGGTTAAAAACACACGCAAGCGCAGGTTGCCAGATTGATGACACCAACAGCAGTGTGCCTGACTGTCGAGCCTAAAGGCTGATTTAAACTATGTTCTAAACAAAAGCAACATCACGCGATAGAAGAAATATATTCAGGAGTTTTTGTTCTAACCAACACCTAAAATGTATATTTTAGAAACAGCTTCTATTTCTTGCAGCTGAACAACAGGACAAACTGACAATGATCATCTCAGGTACACCTCATGTGCTTTATTCAGTGTTAAATGCTTATGACGTGATTTTTAATGCCGTTTTACATTGCAAAAAATGCTTTCCTTACTTCGATTTTTTCTCTTGTTTCTAGTCCAAATATCTAAAAGTTCTTATATCAAGAAACATTTTAGACAAGCAATACATATTGTCTTGTTTAAAGAAATAATATGCTAAAATGAGGTGAGTTTTTCCTTAAATCAAGCTAAACAATCTGCCAATGGGGTAAACTAAACAATCTTATCTCAAATCGAAAAACAAGATTATTTTGCTTACCCCATTGGCAGATAATTTAGCTTGATTTGAGGAAAAACTCACTTCATTTTGCCATATTATTTCTTAATATTTGGACTAGAAACAAGACAAATAATCTAAGTAAGGAAAGCATTTTTTGCAGTGTACATGTCATTTATTGCCATACTATTGAAAGCAGCAGCAGATAGTTTAGCTCAGATCTTGAAATAAAATCATTTAAAATTGAACTTTAGAACTGTGACTCAACCAACACATATCAGTGATTCAGCAAGTACATTTAGTAATGTTAAAGAGGTCTAATATGTATGAATTAGATTATAAACCTTACCATTTTGTTGGAGTGCAGTGAGTGCACTATTCTGTGCTTCTGAATGGCTGCATTTAATATTCTGTCGTGTTTCGTCTGGTGCGAACAGCCAAACTCTGCATATCACCTGACATAGTGTGTTGTTAAGAAACAGGGTTACAATGTAACCTGCTCACCTAATGTTTACATTTGTAATATTTATATTATTTCCTAATTAATAACCACCTCAGGTGGAACTCTGAATCTGTATCTCATTTTGGAGTCTGCTACTGTCCACTGGAGGTTGCATTTCGGTTGTGGACGCACACTTTGAGAGCCTTCCTGACTGAATGAATACACAGTTTTCCACCAAGGCAAACTAGGGTGCTGAAATATAATTGGCTAAACTGGCATTGGGTGTGTTAAATGGACCAAAACAAAGACAGCCGTTCTGGCACATAACACACATTTTCAAAAGCAGAATACCTGATTTCAGCATTGTTTTTTCAGATGAACCCAAAATGTTTATTTTGCATGTTCCTTAAATATCTGCACACATATTATGGTGTTTTTATGCTTTAGAAGAGTCACAAACTTACATACAGCACCTTTAAATAAGTAGGTTAAACAGATAGCAAACGTCATTTCTTGATTGTAATGTGTCACTATTGACAAGCATTTAGCTGCGGTGCTATATTTAATTATTTTTAGGACTTGGTCAAAGTTCAAATGAACACAAAATCAGCACGCTGAACATTAAAAATGTGCACAGCTTTCTCTTTTGCAACTGATATTGCATTATATTTAGCAAACCACACCATGCCTGCCAAATCATCACAGATGCTCTGGCCAGAGACACAGTCGTGGATCGCTGTGTAAATTTGCTTCAAACAAACATTTAGCCCAAATTAATGCTATAACCATGAGGGGAAATAAGCATTTTAGCACAATGCAAATCAACACTGGACTTCAACCAGTAGTGTCATTTTAAACAGCTTATTATTGTTACGTATAATGAATCAAGACTAAAAAAATACAAATATTACACCTTTATCCCAGACTAAATGTAAGGAGTGAACTGAGCGAAGGGAATATAAAATCAACACTAAGCAAATATGAAATGTCGGTGTCTTATTAGAGGAAGGCATCATCATTAACCAAATCAATTACTTTGGCAAATAGGCAAGCTGTGTAGCAAATTATTGTAAGGGGCTTGTTTATGCATACTAAACTGTTGCATTACTTAGTCTTCATTAACATTTGCAGTCGTATTTAAACAGTGATATAAATATATTTAATTGCTATTCATATTAACCAGAGAGCAAGCAAAGGTTGATGCTTATTTACCAAAGCCTGATGTGTTCGGTCAGTGACCTGGTAATTTAATTTGATATGAAGTTTAATAAATCATTAAATACAGTTCCTTGGCATGTTGTTTTCTCTAAGCTAAAAAGCATATGTAATACTTCTATATCTCCAGTACACTAACATCTAGAGAGTGGAGCTCTAAAGAAAATCAGGATTTAATTTAATTCCTTAACAGTTCCAGGTAATGATTCTTTTAGTATTTTCGACGCATTTTTTTTTTTTTTTTTTTGAAAGATTGAGTCCCTGGGGTTTGTTAGCAAATGATGTTTTCAGATCTAATAGAACTTGATCAAATAAAACTGGGCAGATGAACTAATGAAGAGTTTCCACCTAGAAAAGAAAATCTTTCGGCTTAAAGGTGCTGCATGAAAGGTTTTGATTCTTCTAAAGCATTCAAATGCCATAATATGTTTGCAGATATTTAAGAAACATGCTTAGTGAACATATCTGAACAACAATGCTGAAATCAGATAACTGCTGTAAAAATGTATGTTATTTGCCAGAACTGCTGTGTTTGTTTTGGTCTCTTAACCCACCCAATGCCAGTTAATACAGCCAATTCTATTTCAGCAGTCCGGGTTGCCTTTGGGGAAAACAGCTTATTTCATTCATTCAATCAGGAAGGCTCTCAAAGCATGCGTCCCTGGCCAAAATACGACCTCCAGTAAAGAGTAGCAGCCTCCGAAATGAGACGTGGATTCAGAGTTGCACATGAGGTGGTTATTAATTAGAAAAATAATCTAAATATTTCAAACCTTAACATTAGGTGAGCAGGTAGCTACATAAGGAGATTTACAGTGATAAGCAATTTGACTGTTTGCATCAGACGAAACACGACAGAAATTTAGAATAGAATAGTGCACTCACTGCACTCCAACAAAATGGTGAGGTTTATAATCTTATTAATCCATATTAGACCTCTTTAACTTTATTAAATGTAGATGCTGAATCAATGATGTGTGTTGGCTTGCATTGAGTCAGAGTTTTGAAGTTAAATACCATGTTCAATACCTACTTCAACCACTAGATGTCGAACTTATATACTGCACCTTTAAGTATTTTAAAATGCCACCCTACTTGCTATTTATATATTGCAAAATATGCATACTATTCAATTCATGCTTCCTTTACACTATAAACACAATTGCGGCAAACCATTTAAGTTTTAAAACAAAATGGTTTGAGTACTGTAAACGATATACAGTGCATCCGGAAAAAATTCATAGCGCTGCACTTTTTCTACATTTTTTTTTATATTACAGCCTTATTGCAAAATGGATTCAAATAATTTATTTTCTCAAAATTCTACACACAATCCCCCATAATGACAATGTGAAAAAACATCGAAAAAACCTGAAAAATCCCATGTACATCAGTATTCATAACCTTTGCTCAAAACTTTGTTGATGCACCTTTGGCAGCAATTACAGCCTGAAACCTTTTAGAATATGATGCCACAAGCTTGGCACTCCTGTCTTTGGGAATTTTGGCCCATTCCTCTTCGCAGTACCTCTCAAGCTCTATCAGGTTGGATGGGCGACGGTGTACAGCCATTGTCAGATCTCTCTAAAAATGTTCAATAGGATTTAGGTCTGGGGTCTGGCTGGGCCACTCAAGGACATTCACAGAGTTGTTGTGAAGCCACTCCATTTATATTTTGGTGGTGTGCTTTAGGTCATTGTCCTGCTGGAAGATGAAAAACATCTGCTGAAAAACATCCCCACATCATGTTGCTGCCACCACCATGCTTAGCCTGGTGATGAGCGGTGCCTGGTTTTCTCTAAATGTAACGTCTGGCATTCACTCCAAAGAGTTCAATTTTAGTCTCATCAGACCAGAGAATTTGGTTTCTCATGGTCAGAGAGTCCTTCAGATGCATTTTGGCAAATTACAGGCGGGGCTTCCATCTGGCCACTCTACCATAGAGGCCTGATTGGTGGACTGCTGCACAGATGGTTGTCCTTCTGTAAGGTTCTATCTTCTCCCCTAATCACTCAGCTTAGATGGCCGGCCAGCTCTAGGAAGAGTCCTGGTGGTTCCAAACATCTTCCACTTACGGATGATGGAGGCCAATGTGCTCAATGGAACTTTCAGAGCAACAGAACTTTTTCTGTAACCTTCCTAAGCCTTGTGCCTCGAGACAATCCTGTCTCGGAGGTCTACAAACAATTCCTTTGTCTTCATGCTTGGTTTGTGCTTTGACACGCACTGTCAACCCTGGGATCTTATATAGACAGGTGCATGTTTTTATTTGTAATAAATTTGCAACAATTTCAAAACTCTTTTTTTTCATATTGTCATCATGGGGTATTGTGTGTTGAAATTTAAGAAAATAAATTTAACAAATTTTGGAATAAGCCTGTAACATAAAAAATTGTGGAAAAAGTGAAGCGCTATGAATACTTTCCGGAAGCACTGTATATTGAGTCATATATGCATATATTAGTTGTGTTGATATTGATAAACAAGGAGAGTATTCGTAGCTTTTAAGTTTAGTTATCAAATTGGTATGAGTTCAGTTAATAGAACAAATTAAGTCCAAACAACTATATAGCGCATGTGTTTTGACTGTGGGGGAAACCAGAACACCCACAGGAAACCTACGCCAACATGGGGAGAACATGCAAACACCACACAGAAATGCCAACCGGCCCAGTCGGGACTTGAACCAGCAACCTTCCTGCTTTGAGGCAACAGTGCTAACCCCTGAGCCACCCTGCCACACCAAATCAGTTATTTCGAATGGAAAACAATGTAGTAATACTACTGTTTATACTGCTTTTTTACCCAATAAATCGACCTTGGTGATTAAAAATAAATAAATACATATCTTCTTAACACTACGCTTTCGAACAGTCCTGTTTATTGTCAGCGAAATGCTAGTAAAAGACTGCTGTACAATTACGCCAGTGTTTTAAGCTCTAAAAATCATGTTGAACAAAGCGTTCACATTCAAAGAGATGTCACAGCTTACCGTTCCCACACTGCAGACAGACCTTTTTAGTCAGAGCTCTTAAAGAGTGCGATTACATGAAAGAACTGCCAGTGCTACCCTGACATTTTGATTCCACATAAGAATAGGAACAGAGAAAGAAAAAAGAAAAAGCTTTGTAATCATACTTAACATACTATCTTTCAGTTGTTGTTCAGAAGATAGTCTATAAAGCTAAGAGCACAGGCATTAAAGTTCCTCCGTTTCCCCCCCGCTGACCAGAGAACGTTCTTTGTGGTCTTCAATCATGTCTTCCTTAAGTCTGAAGCAGAGCTAAAATCTGCACCCAGGTCTGTGCTTCTACTTATTCTCCAACTCATACCTCAAGCTGACAGCGGATCGATGCGTTTTGATTGGGTGCCATCATGGCTCCACCAGGCCCTGGTTTAAAGAGGTCTGCGGCCACTGGGAAATTCGCTTTGCTACTGAACATCCTTGGAATAACCTCCCCGCATTAGAGCTATACGTGCCGCGGGCTGTCAGCGCACGCTCTACTTTATGAGTCTAAAGCTGGAGATGAGAAAATATGAAACAAAAGATTAACTACAGCAATCCCTGTTATATTTTTCAAATTGTATACGGATACACGAGGGGAAACCTGGGTTTGGATGAAACTGAGGAAGAGATGTGGCCCCAGGGACCGGCGTCCAGGAGGACTCGGATCCCTCATCCTTCAGGTCTGCGTCCCAAATTACTCTGTTGTCACTAGGGAGAAGCCAGCCCTTCTATATCTCTGCAGCCACTTCAGTATCTGCACTAATGGATGAGATTATAATGAGGAGAACCTTATGCATGCAGAAGGTCAATTAAAATAATGTTCGTTTTATTTCGTGGGGACATCATGTAGAAAAGAGGAAATAAGCACATGTGTGGTTTACTCTATAATGATTCAAGACTAGCGCATGTGTTCTCCCACCCGGGGCATTAATTTACACTGGAAAATTGCTGATAGATGTGAAATGACCCATCATGGTGTTTTATAATGAGGTTCTTTAGTCTATGGTGGAGAGATGATGACATTGTCCAGCGAACATGCTTAGGCGGCGAGGAATTGTATATGTATGGCTGGCTAATATCGTAAGCGTTTTATAATAGGAGGAGATTGCCTGGAGGATTTAACAGTATGAAGGAATTCATAGGCCAATTTTTTTAGATTGTATATTAAAATTTCAGCATGTGGCCTTAAGCAAATGCCTAAAATAAACACTGAAGCTTATTTACCGGACGTATGCCGTAAATATCAAATTTAGTGGATTAAAAATAAAGATGAGGTCTGAATTATTCGCCCTCCTGTACATTTTTTCCACAATTTCTGTTTAACGGAGAGAAACACTTCTAAATATAATAGTTTTAATGACTAATTTCTAATAACTGAGTTCTTTTATCTTTATTTACTATATAATCTATTATTTACTAGATATTTTAGTGTCCACATCCCTTTATGACGACACTTCCATGTCGGCTAAATCGCGAATCATCTCAGACTGGTTTCTTGAACATGACAATGAGTTCACTGTACTCAAATGGCCTCCACAGACACCAGATATCAATCCAATTTAGCACCTTTGGGATGTGGTGGAACTGGAGTTTCGCATCATGGATGTGCAGCTGAAAAATCTGCAGCAACTGCGTGATGCTATCATGTCAATATGGACCAAGATCTCTGAGGAATATTTCCAGTAGCTTGTTGAATCTATGCTATGGAGGATTAAGTTATTTCTGAAGGCAAAAAGGGGCTCCAACCTGGTACTAGTAAGGTGTACCTATTAAAGTGGCCATTAAGTGTATATGTATGTATAAATGAAGCAGACCAAGCACGAATCTTTTGCTTTGATTATTTATAGTTGTATTTTATTTTAGCGTTGGCAGCAGTGGTGCTGTAATTAGCATGATGACTGTGTGGTTTTCAGCTGCGCACATTCAGATGCATACCAATTTTTGAGCAGCCTGCCATAAATATTGTGTCTTTAAGATGGTTTGGCAAGTTAAAAATAGTACAACATTTTCAAACTGCCTTTTTCATTTTTTTATTTTGTTGCAGTCCTTATATAAATTCCCCCTTAAGAAAGGCGCTCAGCCTAAAACCACCCTAATTATACAAGACTTCCATAATACTAATTAGACATATTAGTTGCTCACAAATAACTTTTGCACATGCCTAGATCGGCCACCAGTTTGTGATGTTTGAACCACATAATTATTTTATAAACCCTTTTCACATTTACGGGTTTCTCAGAAGCAGAAGTCATCATAGTTGGGTAAAGTTCAACCCATGCTCATTCTGATTACGTATCCCTATATACATTTCTAAAGAGCACCAAATACGTCCCAGGAGCTATTTTTTTTTATTTCCAGTTTTTGTTTTTGTGCATTCACCAGAGGCCGCTGTGTGCACTTTTTGAAATTTCAAATTTCTCTCACGAGTGCCATTCGCACCTGCTCTTCTCGCGTAAATCCATTAGAGGCCACTGTTGACTGACTGACTGACCCTCCTCCTTCACTTAACCCAATCTATAGTGTTTTCAAAAAAACAGATTGACCAGCGCACTAACCCTAACCCTAACCCTTCCCTAAACCCAACCAATAGTGTTTTCAAACGCACTGATTGACCAGCACCCACCCCTTCTCTAAACCCAATCGATAGTGTTTTCAAACGCGTAGATTGACCAGCGCCCACTTCTTTCCCCTAACCCAACCGACAGTGTTTTCAAAAGCAATCCAGAAAAAAAAAATCCCTCAGGGCCACCTGATTTTTACAACATTTTCAGATTTTACAACATTCTCACCCTGTTATTTACTCGTTTATTTAATTTTTTGGCTTTTGGTTTTCCCTTACCTGCCTTCTGCAATCATTCTTCATTGGACTTGAACCTTGTCAACTCTGCCCTGCGTTCATTTTAAAGACGAAATGCAGCCATACGTACCTCTGGCTACATAATTCGCGCTCTCCAGAAATGTATATAGGGGCTACTTTTTAGAATGAGCCTGTGTTGGTAAACTTGGTGCGCAGTGAATGGGAGAGCACAACAAATACTTATTTACAATCCCATTTGCTGAAATAATTAAAGAAAAACTCCACGATGGTGTTATCAAGACTTTCAGAAAAAGGGAAAAGAAATTGATTGATAACGTCAACCAGAAGAGAGAACGTCAAATTTTCTGTTCTGTCCCCAAAAACTCTGCATTAGAAACGCCTCGCACACTTGGTAATTCTTTTTTTTTATATAGTTTGATGCAAAGATGATATAATACGTACGTGAATATATAAATGCGCATACATTTAAAAAAAAAATCTAAATATTAAAAACTTTCAAGTATTTAAAATTATGATGACCGTTAAACGCATCATAACAGACTTGTCCATTGTTAGAATTAAAGAAATAGGCCTTAATGCAAGTTAAATGAGTTGAATCCACATGCTAAACCTTCATGCTTTATGTTCTTTCTTCTTGTTTTCCCATCTTACGCTCCACCAGCAGAAGCAAATATTTGTCTCTTTAGGTTCTTTGATCTAAAACGTAAGCCTCTGGGTAGGTGAGGACGGTCTCCCAGCTCGTGTATACATTAGACAGCACATATTGATTTTTTTTGTGCTGCTCGTCCCAAAAGGCCTTTACATTCCTTCCCTCATCTACCTTCCACACATGGAGATGAATTGCGCTCCAAGGCCAGGTTTGATGAACCTGTGATTGGCTGTCCTTAGCCTTGGGATCCGCAGGTGTAATTAAAGCCAGGAGTCACGGTGAACGAGATGGCCTCTAGTGCCTGTCCTGCAGATAAATACATGTACATTCGGCAGACCAAAAACTGCCAGGAACAAGATTCATGCTTGCTCTGAGCTATTTGAGGAAAAGTGAAGGCTCAGATAGCGGTGGAGATTCATGCATCGGCCTAAATATAGATATGAAGAACAAGACCTGACAAGGTCAGGAGAAAATCTATGGAAGTGCCTTTTTTTAATCAATAGCAGTTTTTAATCCGTCATTCTGTCAGTTGAGATTGGACCTGTTGACTTCGGACAACTGGTAACTCAACCTTCAGTGCAGAAGGTGTCAATGATGTACACTAATAAGATGGTTTGCAGATTAAGAGGTAAAGTGAGCTCAAACTAAGATGCATTCAAAGCTCTTTGGTATCTCAGGGTGTCTTAAAAACTCAATAGCCCCTTTCACACGTACAGACCTTTCCGGAAAATTACCGGCAATTTTCCGGAAAGGTTGTATGTGTGAACAGGCCCTTTTTGAAAATACCGGTAAATTCGTTCTGGCTATTTTCTGGAAAGAGAAGTAGTAACATTACCGGTAATTTTCTGGAATGCTGCGCTGTGTCAATGCAGAAGGAAGATTGCCGGAAAGAGCGCGTGCACGTCTAGAACGTACTGCCGTGAGACGTCTACTTTAGCCAATCAGAACAGTCAGACGAATTCACGTGCGCGTGGTTTATGAGAATAAAAGCCTTTGAATATTTTTCCAGACACATTTAGCTGCTAGGTGTTAGTCAGATAACGCTTCTTTCCCCTTCGGGGGGAACTTCAGCACTATAAGTGGATTTGATTGTAAAATCCACGCATTGGGAGGTTCGGTTCAGAAGCTACTCGTCTGAAAGAGTATTGAACGGGCCAATTAAGAATGAATTGGCAGCGCAAGCCTGCGCAGGTGAGCGGCATAAGCAATCAACTGAGTATATAAGCTCACCTGGCGCAGCAGACGCTATCCTTTTCGCTTCAGAGACTTTCTGATCGAGTCGATGAGGGTTCCTCCTGCTGTGACCAGCGATTCTGAGCGAACGAGAGCATTCTCCCGGTCCAGAGTGTGTACACGCAGTGGCAGACGGTCGAGCTGGGTTTCTCCCTTGCCTGGCGTTCTTTGGGTCCGGTCCTCCAGAGCGGTGCGTATAAAGTTGCAAACTTCACAGAAAGAGCAACACAGTCGTGCAGCACGTCCTTATCAGGACGGCGCTCCGACTGTGCGTTTCTGGATGCGGTGGTTTCCTGTCCTCGGATGATGGGCGCGGGCACTGTGTTACATGTCTGGGGGTCCAGCATGTTAATGCGCTGCTCGCGGGCAGTTCATGTCGTCATCGCGATGCCATGACTGTTGCGCAAGATCGCGGTTAGCCTTTGCAAAAAGGCGAACCACCCCAGTTGTCCCCTGCTCTGCAGCGGGCACTCGGGCAGATCTGAGGGTTTCAGCGAGAGATAATCCGTCGCCCACGGGCCCGCGGACCTCCCGCTCCTCTAAGCGCTCCATCCAAGCTTCGGGCGGAGGAAGCGATCCGTCTAACAGATGGTAGCCCTTACGCCCGATGACACCGGAGACCAGATGTCCACCGCGGCATCGGAGGGTGGGCTTTCATTGTCCGATGATGATCCAGACCCGCTCGCCCCCTTCGGGCTGGTGAGCGCTGTCACTACGGATCCTGAAACGGACATGTTAGCCGTACTTTCCCGGGCTGCTTCGGCCGTGGGTTGGAGATGGTTTATCCCCCAGCTCCGCGGCCGGACCGACTAGAGGGGCGTTCCCTTCTTCCCGGAGGTGCACAGTAGGCTCACGCGGTCTTGTAAAGCACTTTTTTCTGCTCGTGCTGCGTGTTCCTCCACCCTAACCACTCTTGACGGTGAAACAGCCAGGGGGTATGTGGCGATTCCTCAGGTTGAGTGCGCGATGGCGGTAAATCCGCGCGGCGCCTCTTCTTGGCGGGGTCCGCCTCGTCTCCCATCCAAAGCCTGTAAGTTATCTACCTCCCTCGGAGCTAGAGCTTACATAGCTGCGGGCCAGGCTGCTTCCGCCTTGCATGCGATAGCCACCTACCAGCGCTACCAAGCGCAGGCGCTGGCCGAGCTGCACGAGGGTGGGTCCAACCCAGGCTTACGAGCTTCGCACCGCCGCCGACTTAGCTCTTCGGACTACTGAGTCCGCTGCGTGTGCGTTGGGGAGGACGATGTCCACATTAGTGGTCCAGGAGCGCCACCCCTGGCTGATATGCGCAAAGTCGACAAAGTCCGCTTTCTTGACTTCCCCATATCCCCAGCCAGGTTCGGCGACACTGTCTGTGAATTCACCCAGGAATTCAAGGCGGTGAGAGAGCAGTTGGTGGGTGATGTCTTATCGGCGGTCCGTAGCCCGCTCCGCCCGCCGTGCCATTCATACCTGCTCCTCGCCGAAGGCGCCCGCCTACGAGAGCTGCTCCGCCCCCGCACACGCCTAAGGCGAAGCGAGCGCGTCGGGCACCTCGGAAGCAGGCAGCCCCCCTGCCCAGAACGCCGCTAAGTCCGGCAACGGACCGCGAAGCGCCCCTGGGACAGGCCATCTGGAGAAGAGGGAACTTGCTCTTTCCCCGCTGGAGGGCGGGGCCCCATTTCCAACGGCACTTTTTACTGCCATGAAAACATTATGAAAGGGCACTTTTCACTTCCCCAGATGTGACAGCCCGAAATCTGCCAGTCTGGGACGCTATGCTTTCTAGCTTGCAGATTCGGTGCGTTTCGCCAGTGGCTCACGAGCGCTGGGAGGACGGTCTCCTTTCTCCCACCCCTCGAGCCTCCCCTCCGGAGCTCGGGTTTGGAGTGAGAGCAAATATCTCACCTCCAGCTTTTCCGTGGGACCCGCGAGCTTCCCGGATCAGCACACCCACTCCGCGCTGCCCCACTGCTGGTACGTCAGCGATTGTAGCGATGAGTCCATTAGCGAGAGCTCTGCCTGCCTGGTTAGCGCGGGCCAGCTCTTCGCGGTGGCTCATACGCACAATCAGACTCGGCTATGCGATTCAGTTCGCGAAACGGCCCCCCAAGTCACGGGTGTGTATTCACCAGGGTCAGCCCCCTGTCCGCCCCTGTCTTGCGAGAGGAGATTGCTGTCCTCCTGGCGAAGGATGCAATCGAGCCGCTCCCTCCAGCCGAGATGGAGAGCGGGTTTTACAGCCCACGCTTCATCGTGCCCAAAAAGAGCGGTGGGTCACGGCCAATCCTAGATCTGCGCGTTTTGAACCGCTGCCTGCACAAGCTGCCGTTCAGAATGCTCACGCAGAAGCGCATCCTCCGGTGCGTTCGTCCTCTGGGTTGGTCTGCAGCATTAGACCTGATGGACGCGTATTTCCATGTCTCCACTCTTCCTCGCCACCGACAGTTTCTGCGGTTTGCGTTTGAAGGTCGAGCTTGGCAATACAAAGCCCTCCCCTTCGGGCTCTCTCTGTCTCCGCGGGTCCTCACCAAGCCCGCGGAGGGTGCCTCAGCGCCCCTTCGGCTCGCGGGCATCTGCATACTCAATTTCTTACGACTGGCTGAATTGCCCTCTCTTTTGATTATGCACAGAGTTGATTATGCACAGAGACAAAGTGCTCTGGCACTTCCACCTGTGGGGGTTTCAGGTCAACCGAGAAAAGAGCAAACTCGCCCCCGTGCAGGGGATCTCTTCTCTCGGGCTGGAGCTGGACTCGGTCACCATGGCAGCGCGCCTCTCCGGAGAGCGCGCTCAGCTGATGCTGTACTGTCTGAGAGAGCTCGACAGTAAAATAGTGGTCCCACTGAAACAATTTCAGAGGCTCCTGGGGCATATGGCATCCGCAGCCGCTTCATGCCGCTCGGATTATTCTATATGAGACCACTTCAGCACTGGCTTCACGATCGAGTCCCCAGACGCGCATGGCACGCGCGCGCACACCGAGTCTCTGTTACTGCGCTGTGTCGCCGCGCCCTCAGCCCTTGGAGCGACCCCTCGTTCCTACAGGCCTGGGTGTCTCTAGAACAGGCGTCCAGTCTTGTTGTCGTTTCAGCAGACGCTTCCAACACGGGCTGGGGGGCTGTGCGTTGCGGGCATGCGGCTGCGGACCTGTGGAAAGGTACCCAGTTGCATTGGCATATCGCCTGGAGCTGTTGGCAGTGTTCCCCGCTCTCCACCGTTTTTTTCCGGTGTTGGAGCGGCAACACGTGCTGGTCAGGACGGACAGTACGGCGGCGGTGGCGTATATCAGCCGTATAGGGGGTATGCGCTCTCGCCGCATGTCTCAGCTCGCCCGCCGTCTGCTCCTCTGGAGTCATCCGCGGCTGAAATCGCTGCACGCCATTCATATTCAGGCAAGCTCAACCGTGCAGCCGATGCGCTCTCACGGCAGCCTTGCGTCCTGGAGAATGGAGACTCCACCCCGAGTCTGTTCAGCTGATATGGGCGCGATTCGGGGAAGCCCAGATCGATCTGTTGCTTCCCCCGAGATCGCTCATTGCCAGTTGTTCTTTCCCTGACCGAGTGCTCTCGGCACGGATGCACTGGCTTACAGCTGGCCTCGGGGCACGCGCAATACGCGTTTCCCCCAGTGAGCCTGCTCGCGCAGTTACTGTGCATGGTCAGGGAGGACGAGGAACAGGTTGCTGGTTGCGCCCCTCTGGCTCAACCGGACCTGGATGTCAGAGCTCTACCTCGCGATAGCCCTCCCCTGGCAGTCCCTTCGAGAGAGCACCTACTCTCTCAGGGACAGGGCACCACCTGGCACCCTCGCCGATCTTTGAAGAGATTTTTAGACGCGAGGAAGACTTAGGTAACCTCCGATTGCGGTGGCTAATACCGTCACTCGGGCTAGAGCCCCCTCCCCGAGCGCGCCTATGCCCTGACGTGAAGTCTATTCACTGAATGGTGTGTCTCTCGCTGAGAAGACCCCCGTAATTTGCCAGATCAGCGTTGTGCTTTCTTTACGCCGAGAGAAGTTGGAGAGCAGGCTGTCGCCCTCCACACTCAAGGTTACGTGGCTGCCATCTCCGCTCTCATAACGCGGTGACTGGCAGCACCGTGGGAACGCATAACCTCATCATCCGGTTCCTCAGGGGCGTTAAGCGAATTAATCCACCCCGCCCCCTCTCATGCCCTCTTAGGATCTCGCTCTCGCTACACAAGCCGCGTCAGATCCCTTCGATCCTCGACTCAGTATTTTCTGTCCCTGAAGACAGCTCTGCTGGTCGCGTTGATATCGATTAGAGGGTCGGGGACCCGGAGGCATTTTTCGGTCAGTGACTCGTGCCTGTAATTGGGCTGGCTTCTCTCACGTATGAGACCCCGCCCGCGATATGTGCCCAAGGTTCCTACCACTCCGTTTTAATACGAGGTAGTGAGCCTGCAAGCGCTGCCCTCGGAGGAGGCAGACCCAGCCCTTATTATTGTCCAGTTCGCGTTTTGCGTATTATCCGGACCGCACTCAGAGTTTAGATCATCTGAGCAGCTCTTCGTCTGTTATAGCGGTCGGCAGCAGGGAAGTGCCGTACCGAAATAAGTTCCCACTAGATTGTGGATGCCTTTCTTTCACTATCAGAGCCGAGATGAGCCGCGTCCCCCGAGAGCGCGTGCGCACTCCACTCGGAGCTTCGCATCCTCTCGAGCGCGCGCACGCGGCGCCCCTCTAACAGACATCTGTAGAGCTGCGGGCTGGGTGACACCCAACACATTTGCAAGGTTTTACAATCTGCGAGTGGAGCCGGTTTCCTCAAGGGTATTAGGTAACCCTTGGTGATTGAGGAAACAATTCGGTAGGGTGTTGAAACACGCTTGCTGCGCCATTTTCCCTAACACGGAGATACGTGCGCCTTTTTATCTGTCAGTAAAGTTCCCCGTCAGGTGAGCCCTGCAGATTCCTCCGTGGCCCCCAGCACTGACTCAGCGGAGGAGTCACTTGCTGGCCCACTACGTTGTAGGTCTGCCCGCTGGTCAGCCCGCGTTTTGGGTAAAGGTGCCTGCTATGCGTGGTCCCCACTAGGCGATCCCATATGCTTATTCAGCCACGGTTAAGTCCCCCCCCCCTGGGCGGACCCGTGTCTTCCCTCCCCGCTAACCACTCTTTTGCTATGCGTACTCCCCCTTTTTAGGGCTAGTCCATATGTAAATTCTGCCATCTATCCCCCCTTGGGTAACGGATGGCCTCCGCAGCGTCCTCCCTATCGGGATTGCACGCTTCCCAACGTACTGTCGTATTTTCCTAGAATTATCTAGATGCTCACGACTTCCCAAAAAATATATATAAATCCGTAAAACTTCTGTTGAAGTAGGATAAATTAGGGCCAGGGACACGTTGGAGGACCGCGCCCCCCATGATGTGGGTGCGTCACGCTTGCTTGACTATCTCCTCATCGGGGGTGTTGGTAAGGTGCAGTCATTATGGCGCTTTCAATGGGCTCCCAATGCGTGGATTTTACAATCAAATCCACTTATAGTGCTGAAGTTCCCCCCGAAGGGGAACGTTCGAGGTTACTAAAGTAACCCTTCGTTCCCCGAGGAGGGGAACGGAAGCACTATACTCCGTCGCCATAATGACTGTCCCTTAGCTGTTGAAAGTCTCTTCAGCTTAAAAAGGATAGCGTCTGCTGCGCCAGGTGAGCTTATATACTCAGTTGATTGCTTATGCCGCTCACCTGCGCAGGCTTGCGCTGCCAATTCATTCTTAATTGGCCCGTTCAATACTCTTTCAGACGAGTAGCTTCTGAACCGAACCTCCCAATGCGTGGATTTTACAATCAAATCCACTTATAGTGCTTCCGTTCCCCTCCTCGGGGAACGAAGGGTTACTTTAGTAACCTCGAACGATGTTCCTTCTTAATGCTAACTGTGTAAATAATTATCGATAAAATGTTCATGATAATCCATTGTTTGTTTACCTTTAAGCTTTGCGTGTGCCTGTGAGCGCCAGCACACACACATATCATGAACATCTCGACATGCGAAAGTGTTTCTCTGTTTTCATTGGAGTTGTACTCAATACTGATCCATCCGAAGAGTTTGTAATGTAGTCAAATGTTTACAAACACAAGCGCAGCCGTTTAGAGGTCATTTCTGGTTAATGATGTCAGAATTTACCGGCATTTTGCGATGGATGTGTGAATGCTCTTTTCCGGAAAAATTCCGTAACGTCCTCGCCTGTGTGAACAGCGCTTTTTTGAATATACCGGTAAAGTCGTTCCGAAAATTTTCCGGATATTTACCGGTATCACTGTGTGAAAGGGGCTCACTTGATAAGAGATTTTCCTCGCTACACAAGGCTTCAGCCCTGTACAAGAATAATTGCATCTTGCTGTAAACACAAGGTTATATCCCCAGCAATGTGCGTAGAAGAAAGAGTGATTCATATCATGGCAAGCGATCTATTGCTATTAACAGACCACAGCAGTTGTTTTTGTTAAACAATATGAAGATCAAGTATAATGCAGTGTTAATTAGTATTTATAATTATAATTTGATATCTAGCAAATACACCCTATGTATAGTGAGGATATAAAGTTTTATAAATTGCATTATTGAGTATTGAAAGTAATATTTTCCCCAAAAAAATGCATCAAGTAGGGCTGTGTGATTAATTAAAATCAAATCGCATTCTTGATTTGAAATGTTGCGATTAGTTAATCGCTAGAGGCTGCAATATGAAATGTATGTATTATATAGTTTCCCCCAGCGAGAGCAAATACATGACTGCCGTCTGTGTGTGACAGTCTTACTAGCCGACTGAGAGAGCACCAATCTTTCTGGGCTGTGTTTCTGAAAACCATCGCTAGTCAACTAAGGTCGCAAGTTCCAAACATTGAACATAAGAACATTTAGAACGGTTAAAACATTTCTGCAGTGGTTTGCATGTGTCAAATTGTAAAAGAAGACTTATAAAATTAAAAAACAATATCTTACTTAATAGTAATAATAATAATAATCATCATCATCATCATCAACATCATCATTAATATTATTATTAAAAATAATTAAATAACGTAAACAACAGTGTTTATATAATATTTGCAAAATCTAGTGTTCTGAATTTGATCATGTCTAACAATTTACTGAAAAAATCCTGTCATAATTGACTGTCATGTGGTTGCAAATTCGTACTCCTTTTCTATATTAATAAAAACAATAGCACATGTTATACAGGTGTCCCTTTTCAATACACAATGATCTAGTGATCATGAACTTCCCCTCTACCGTAACTCTAAAACATTTATCTGTCAGTCCATTCCCAGAAAATAAAGTCACACAAGAGTCCATGCTGCTTGCTCTTACAGACATCTATCTGAAACTAAAACAAACTTCATGATGTCCTCCCTCTATGTACTAACAAATTTAAAAACTCCCGTTTTTCCCGGGAGTCTCCCGTATTTCAGACCCAGCTCCCGCCCATCTCCCGTATTGTTCTGTCACCCGGAAAACTCCTGGATATCACACAGCTTCCGACCCCAGCCTTCACTTTGTTTTGATCCATCTGAAAATAAATGAAACCCTAAGATGCCCTCCTTCTACGTACAAGCAAATTTTAAAAAATCTGCAAGGCAATTTAGTCATATGCTAGCAAGGATGTTTTTGTGTTTAAAGGAAGTCTAATATTTACATTTACATTTACATTTAGTCATTTAGCAGATGCTTTTATCCAAAGCGACTTACAATGTGCAATATACATCTAACAGACACCTAAATATAGATGCCTTGGCTAAATTTGGTCTGTCAGTGAAAATCAACATCTAAGAATAGTCTTAAACTAGACTAGTCATCAAACAGACAGAAATAAGTGACTAAACATGTCTGATCTGTCTGTTTGTTTAGTCTAGTCTTAGACTATTCTCAGATGTTGTTTGTCACTGACAGACCAAATTTAGCCTTGCTTTAGCCAAGAGGTCTACGTTTAGACGTCTATTAGACATCTGTTAAACATAACATAACATAACATAACATAACATAACATAACATAACATAACATAACATAACATAACATTTATTGTTCATAACGAAGCTGCACATGTAACTAGTCATATCCTAGCAAGGATGTTTTTGTGTTTAAAGGAAGTGTAATATACGTCTAACAGATGCCCAAATATAGACGCCTTGGCTAAATTTGGGCTTTCAGTGAAAATCTAATAGATGACTAGGAATAGTCTAAAACTTGTCATCAAACAGACAGGAATGAATGACTAAACATGTCTAATCTGTTTATTTGTTGACTAGTGTAGTTTTAGACTATTCTTAGATGTTGATTTTCACTGACAGACCAAGACAGGCCTTGTTTTAGGCAAGAGGTTTAAGTTTAGACGTCTATTAAACACAACAACATTTCTCGTTCATCACTCTCACGCTGTTGAAAATTCATATGCCTTGTAATATTAATAAAAACAATAGCACAATAATTAGTGATCATGTACTTCCCCTCTACCGTAACTCATAAAAATTAAGCCGCCGGTCCATACCTGTAAAATCATGCTCAGTCACACAAGAATCCATGCTGTTTACTCTTAGAGATCTGAAACTAAAACAAACCTCAAGATATCCTCCCTCTATGTACTAACAAGTTTGAAAACCTGCAAAGCTAACTAGTCATATCCTAGCAAGGATGTTTTTGTGTTTAAAGGAAGTCTAACATACATCTAACAGACGCCTAAATAAAGATGCCTTGGCTAAATTTGGGCTGTCAGTGAAAATCTAATAGATGACTAGGAATAGTCTAAAACTTGTCATCAAACAGACAGGAATGAATGACTAAACATGTCTAATCTGTCTGTTTGTTGGTTAGTCTAGTTTTAGACTATTCTTAGATGTTGATTTTCACTGACACCAAATTTAGCCTTGCTTTAGCCAAGAGGTCTAAGCTTAGACGTCTATTAGACATCTGTTAAACATAACATAACATTTCTTGTTCAAAACAAAGCTGCAAAGGTAACGTTCGAGGTTACTAAAGTAACCCTTCGTTCCCCGAGGAGGGGAACGGAAGCACTATAAGTGGATTTGATTTGTAAAATCCACGCATTGGGAGGTTCGGTTCAGAAGCTACTCGTCTGAAAGAGTATTGAACGGGCCAATTAAGAATGAATTGGCAGCGCAAGCCTGCGCAGGTGAGCGGCATAAGCAATCAACTGAGTATATAAGCTCACCTGGCGCCAGCAGACGCTATCCTTTTTAAGCTGAAGAGACTTTCAACAGCTAAGGGACAGTCATTATGGCGACGGAGTATAGTGCTTCCGTTCCCCTCCTCGGGGAACGAAGGGTTACTTTAGTAACCTCGAACGTTCCCCTTCGGGGGGAACTTCAGCACTATAAGTGGATTTGATTTGTAAAATCCACGCATTGGGAGCCCATTGAAAGCGCCATAATGACTGCACCTTACCAACACCCCCGATGAGGAGATAGTCAAGCAAGCGTGACGCACCCGCATCATGGGGGGCGCGGTCCTCCAACGTGTCCCTGGCCCTAATTTATCCTACTTCAACAGAAGTTTTACGGATTTAGATATATTTTTTGGGAAGCAGACGGCGGGCGAGCTGAGACATGCGGCGAGAGCGCATACCCCCTATACGGCTGATATACGCCACCGCCGCCGTACTGTCCGTCCTGACCAGCACGTGTTGCCGCTCCAGCACCGGAAAAAAACGGTGGAGAGCGAGGAACACTGCCAACAGCTCCAGGCGATATGCCAATGCAACTGGGTACCTTTCCACAGGTCCGCAGCCGCATGCCCGCAACGCACAGCCCCCCAGCCCGTGTTGGAAGTGTCTGCTGAAACGACAACAAGACTGGACGCCTGTTCTAGAGACACCCAGGCCTGTAGGAACGAGGGGTCGCTCCAAGGGCTGAGGGCGCGGCGACACAGCGCAGTAACAGAGACTCGGTGTGCGCGCGCGTGCCATGCGCGTCTGGGGACTCGATCGTGAAGCCAGTGCTGAAGTGGTCTCATATAGAATAATCCGAGCGGCATGAAGCGGCTGCGGATGCCATATGCCCCAGGAGCCTCTGAAATAGTTTCAGTGGGACCACTATTTTACTGTCGAGCTCTCTCAGACAGTACAGCATCAGCTGAGCGCGCTCTCCGGAGAGGCGCGCTGCCATGGTGACCGAGTCCAGCTCCAGCCCGAGAGAAGAGATCCTCTGCACGGGGGCGAGTTTGCTCTTTTCTCGGTTGACCTGAAACCCCCACAGGTGGAAGTGCCAGAGCACTTTGTCTCTGTGCATAATCAACTGCTCCGAGAGAGGGCAAAAATCAGCCAGTCGTAAAGAAATTGAGTATGCATTTGCCCGCGAGCCGAAGGGGCGCTGAGGCACCCTCCGCGGGCTTGGTGAGGACCCGCGGAGACAGAGAGAGCCCGAAGGGGAGGGCTTTGTATTGCCAAGCTCGACCTTCAAACGCAAACCGCAGAAACTGTCGGTGGCGAGGAAGAGTGGAGACATGGAAATACGCGTCCATCAGGTCTAATGCTGCAGACCAACCCAGAGGACGAACGCACCGGAGGATGCGCTTCTGCGTGAGCATTCTGAACAGCAGCTTGTGCAGGCCGCGGTTCAAAACGCGCAGATCTAGGATTGGCCGTGACCCACCGCTCTTTTTGGGCACGATGAAGCGTGGGCTGTAAAACCCACTCTCCATCTCGGCTGGAGGGAGCGGCTCGATTGCATCCTTCGCCAGGAGGACAGCAATCTCCTCTCGCAAGACAGGGGCGGACAGGGGGCTGACCCTGGTGATTACACACCCGTGACTTGGGGGGCCGTTTCGCGAACTGAATCGCATAGCCGAGTCTGATTGTGCGTATGAGCCACCGCGAAGAGCTGGCCCGCGCTAACCAGGCAGGCAGAGCTCTCGCTAATGGACTCATCGCTACAATCGCTGACGTACCAGCAGTGGGGCAGCGCGGAGTGGGTGTGCTGATCCGGGAAGCTCGCGGGTCCCACGGAAAAGCTGGAGGTGAGATATTTGCTCTCACTCCAAACCCGAGCTCCGGAGGGGAGGCTCGAGGGGTGGGAGAAAGGAGACCGTCCTCCCAGCGCTCGTGAGCCACTGGCGAAACGCACCGAATCTGCAAGCTAGAAAGCATAGCGTCCCAGACTGGCAGATTTCGGGCTGTCACATCTGGGGAAGTGAAAAGTGCCCTTTCATAATGTTTTCATGGCAGTAAAAAGTGCCGTTGGAAATGGGGCCCCGCCCTCCAGCGGGGAAAGAGCAAGTTCCCTCTTCTCCAGATGGCCTGTCCCAGGGGCGCTTCGCGGTCCGTTGCCGGACTTAGCGGCGTTCTGGGCAGGGGGGCTGCCTGCTTCCGAGGTGCCCGACGCGCTCGCTTCGCCTGAGGCGTGTGCGGGGGCGGAGCAGCTCTCGTAGGCGGGCGCCTTCGGCGAGGAGCAGGTATGAATGGCACGGCGGGCGGAGCGGGCTACGGACCGCCGATAAGACATCACCCACCAACTACTCTCTCACCGCCTTGAATTCCTGGGTGAATTCACAGACAGTGTCGCCGAACCTGGCTGGGGATATGGGGAAGTCAAGAAAGCGGACTTTGTCGACTTTGCGCATATCAGCCAGGGGTGGCGCTCCTGGACCACTAATGTGGACATCGTCCTCCCCAACGCACACGCAGCGGACTCAGTAGTCCGAAGAGCTAAGTCGGCGGCGGTGCGAAGCTCGTAAGCCTGGGTTGGACCCACCCTCGTGCAGCTCGGCCAGCGCCTGCGCTTGGTAGCGCTGGTAGGTGGCTATCGCATGCAAGGCGGAAGCAGCCTGGCCCGCAGCTATGTAAGCTCTAGCTCCGAGGGAGGTAGATAACTTACAGGCTTTGGATGGGAGACGAGGCGGACCCCGCCAAGAAGAGGCGCCGCGCGGATTTACCGCCATCGCGCACTCAACCTGAGGAATCGCCACATACCCCCTGGCTGTTTCACCGTCAAGAGTGGTTAGGGTGGAGGAACACGCAGCACGAGCAGAAAAAAGTGCTTTACAAGACCGCGTGAGCCTACTGTGCACCTCCGGGAAGAAGGGAACGCCCCTCTAGTCGGTCCGGCCGCGGAGCTGGGGGATAAACCATCTCCAACCCACGGCCGAAGCAGCCCGGGAAAGCACGGCTAACATGTCCGTTTCAGGATCCGTAGTGACAGCGCTCACCAGCCCGAAGGGGGCGAGCGGGTCTGGATCATCATCGGACAATGAAAGCCCACCCTCCGATGCCGCGGTGGACATCTGGTCTCCGGTGTCATCGGGCGTAAGGGCTACCATCTGTTAGACGGATCGCTTCCCCCGCCCGAAGCTTGGATGGAGCGCTTAGAGGAGCGGGAGGTCCGCGGGCCCGTGGGCGACGGATTATCTCTCGCTGAAACCCTCAGATCTGCCCGAGTGCCCGCTGCAGAGCAGGGGACAACTGGGGTGGTTCACCCTTTTGCAAAGGCTAACCGCGATCTTGCGCAACAGTCATGGCATCGCAATGACGACATGAACTGCCCGCGAGCAGCGCATTAACATGCTGGACCCCCTAGACATGTAACGCAGTGCCCGCGCCCATCATCCGAGGACAGGAAACCACCGCATCCAGAAACGCACAGTCGGAGCGCCGTCCTGATAAGGACGTGCTGCACGACTGTGTTGCTCTTTCTGTGAAGTTTGCAACTTTATACGCACCGCTCTGGAGGACCGGACCCAAAGAACGCCAGGCAAGGGAGAAACCCAGCTCGACCGTCTGCCACTGCGTGTACACACTCTGGACCGGGAGAATGCTCTCGTTCGCTCAGAATCGCTGGTCACAGCAGGAGGAACCCTCATCGACTCGATCAGAAAGTCTCTGAAGCGAAAAGGATAGCGTCTGCTGGCGCCAGGTGAGCTTATATACTCAGTTGATTGCTTATGCCGCTCACCTGCGCAGGCTTGCGCTGCCAATTCATTCTTAATTGGCCCGTTCAATACTCTTTCAGACGAGTAGCTTCTGAACCGAACCTCCCAATGCGTGGATTTTACAAATCAAATCCACTTATAGTGCTGAAGTTCCCCCCGAAGGGGAACTAGTCATATCCTAGCAAGGATGTTTTTGTGATCAAATATACGTCTAACAGACATCCAAAAATAGATGTCTAAGAGTAGTCCAAAACTAAGCTAGCCATCAAATAGACAGGAACGAATGACTAAACATGTCTAATCTGTTTATTTGTTGACTAGTGTAGTTTTAGACTATTCTTAGATGTTGATTTTCACAGACAGACCAAGACAGGCCTTGTTTTAGGCAAGAGGTTTAAGTTTAGACGTCTATTAAACACAACAACATTTCTTATTCATCACTCTCATGCTGTTGCAAATTCATATGCCTTGTAATATTAATAAAAACAGTAGCACATGTTATTTATAAAGGCTTCCCTTTTCAAAACACAATGATACCGTGATCATGTACTTCCCCTCTACCATAACTCTTAAAAATTCATCCGCCAGTCCATACCCAGAAAATCATGCTCAGTCACACAAGAATCCATGCTGTTTGCTTTTACAGATATCTATCTGAAGTGCTGTAGTTGAGCGCACATGGACAAGAATGAGATTTGAGAGCTGCAGCAAATGGGAACTTTAACTACTCTACCTTCAGCCGGTATCGCGAGTCTTCAGATGGAGTCATATAGGCTACTTTTATGGTGCCTTCATTGTACATTTTTTGTCCGTTCTATAGCTTGACAGCTGTTTGGTCATGCGCTTTCACTGTACAATAAAGTGCAGCTCCTTTGTGCTCTGCAAAATGAAGAGAAAGTCATTGGTTTTAAATGACAAGAGGGTGTAAATATAGAGTTTCCATTTTGGGGGTAACTCTAAAAGGCTGATGGAAAACGAACAGAAAGTAATATAATGCGGAGTAAAGCTCTTTTATGTGACATTATAATCACTATTGGAACAAATCCAGGTAAAGCTTATTAAAGCAGGGTTTTATTATTTGGACAGCACTGTTTCATGTTGCCTTTGCACTCGCTCTCTCATTCATACACACACACACAAGGGGACCCGGCACTGACTATGGTGATGGATTAGCTCTCAAGCACCGGTCCTCCCTCTTTCTCTCGCTCTCATCTCTCTGTGCCACAGTCTGTGACCACAGCAAGAATGTGTGTATTTCTGACCCCTGAATTCTACATGGACTGGAAGAAACAGGCGGATGGAAAAAGAGACCTGAAGAATAGAAGGATTGGTGTCTGCAAAGGCAAATGACGGATATGAAAGATGAGGCGAGGACTGGTGGAGGGGAAAGTGTCTGACTCTCGTCCAATGATAGCAGAATACCTGACCAAAGAACTCTGCAAGGGTAAAAATGTCAAGGCAATGAAACACTTGCTCTTCCATCTTTCACTGACTTCTTTACACACTTTGAGTTCAACTAAAGTCAATGTTATAATTCAAACAAAATAACTGAAATGGCCAAAAGTTAGACAAAAATTACAAAATCCACCCGAATCAAGGTTCTTTTTGACTTAATTTTTCAGAAACAAATGGTTAGACTTTAATTTTTTAAGTGAAATAAGCTGCACAGATTAAATGTTACCTAAAAATAACAACCCAGCAGGCATAGGTCATAAATATGACCCAACACCAGTGGGATGTTACATTTTGTTTGTAAATTAAAAATCAAGTTAGTGTCAGGACCCAACGTCAGGCTGACATCAATGTCCAATGTCCAATGTTCAACCTAAAATCAACCAAATATCAACGTCTAATGACGTTGCAGCTTGACGTTGTGTGGACGTTACCACTATGACGTCTATCAGACGTTAGATTTTGGTTGCCATACCTGACGAATGAATGTCAGTATATGATGTCACTATGACGTTGGGTTTAGATGTTGGCTCGACGTTGGATTTTGGCCACTTTGCAACACAACCTAAAACAACCCGGGCTCATTGTGCAAACGTAGCCCCACGGACATTTCTGCGGACCACGAGATACGTCCCGGGAGGTACGTATTTGAGCGGTTTTTGTTTTTGCGGATCCGCGAGAGGCAGCTGTGCGCGCTTTTTTGCGTCTCGGGCACCTCTCGGGAGCGCGCCGTTCGCACCCGCGCCGTTCTCGCGCGAAAAGCCAACCCGTCGCCCTCCTCTTCCTCCTCCTTCCCTAAACCCGAGCGACGGTTTGCAAAAGCCGTCAAGAAAAAAAAAAAAAGCAAAAGCCCTCGTCTTCGATTTCGACCGCGTTTTCGGATCCCGCCGCGTTCTCGCCCTTATTTTTCGGATTCTGTTTTTCATCTTACCTGATTTCTGGAACCGCTGTTCCCCAGACT
Source organism: Danio rerio (assembly GCF_052040795.2). Lineage (NCBI taxonomy): Eukaryota > Metazoa > Chordata > Actinopteri > Cypriniformes > Danionidae > Danio > Danio rerio. The sequence goes on from NC_141039.2 coordinate 6,936,720, forward strand.
CGATCACGATCATCGTCCCCGCGGCCGGCTCCTCCTCTGGGGCCTCCGCTCCGCCGATACAACGCTGTGAGCTAAGCGGACAAACTGGTTGCATCGGGAAAGCCCTACACTCGGAGGCGAGCTGTTGGCCGGCGAGCGTGAAGAGGAGGAGCGGCGCCACACCGCCCCGCAGCGTTCGCTCGAAAAAAATAAACGCGGCCATACGTACCTCCAGCCACGTAAATCGCGGTCTCCAGAAACGTTGGCGGGGCTACGTTTTCAGAATGAGCTTGGGTTGACCTAAAATCAACCAAATATCAACGTATAATGATGTTACAGCTTGAAATTGTGTGGATGTTACCACTATGACGTTTATCAAACAGTGGATTTTGTTTGTCATACCTGATAAAATAATGTCAGTATTTGATGTCAATTTGACGTTGGTTTAAGATGTTGGCTTGACGTTGGATTTTTGTCACTTTCCAACACAACCAAAAATCAACCAAATATCAACGCCTAATGATGTTACAGCTAGACTATGTGTACGTTACCACTATGATGACTTTTAGACGTTGGATTTTGGTTATCATACCAGATGAAAAAATACCAGTAGTTGACGTTAATATGATGTTGGTTTAAGATGTTGACTCGACGTTAGATTTTGGTTACTTTCCAACACAACCTAAAATCAACCAAATATCAACGTCATTTGACATTGTAAATGGACGTCATGATCTGAATCAAACCTAATACTATTGTCTTATGATGTTGGGTGCCTGCTGGGAATGTACACTAGCAAAATAATATGAAAAATGTTGGAATTTGCACAGACTTTAAAAATCAAGAGAGATCCTTAAGCCCTCCCAATTGCAATGTTAAATTCTACAGGGACTGGAAAAACAGGCAGATGGAAAAAAAAGGCTTGAAGAATAGAGGGAATGGGGTCTGCAAAAGCAAATGACGAATCTGAAAGATGAGGCGAGGACAGGCAGCAGAAAAAACAAATGTCTCTGAGTCAGTTGAACGCTTTTCCAACAATACCAGAATACCTGACCAAAGAGCTCTACAAGGCTAAAAAGTCACAGAAATTAAACACATAATCATCCATCTTTCACTGACTTCTTTACACACCTTGGGTTTAGTCCAACCCTAGTTTGACTTCTGAAGTCCCTAGTATAATTCAAACAAAATTTCACCTAATCAAATCTCTTTTTGAGTTACCTTTGACTGTTCAAGAAAGCTCACAAAAGCTTACATCGTGTAGGAGTTCATTTTGCCTACCAAACACCTCTAAGCTACCATTGGTCTATGGTGATTAGGCAATCAAAGAGTGTGTTTTGAAACTTCACCTTCTTTGATGTGCATCGTATTCTGGTATATGAACAGTACAACTGCATCATGCCACATCTGATAAAATTCTAAACATTATTCCATTGAGTGTTTGACCAAGTCAAATAGAAAGCAATGTGGCGCACTGCAGTGGTGATTCTCATAGGAAAGGCTGTTTGCCAGATGTTTAAGAACTCTTCTTTCTCGGCTGTTATTTTTGTTGTGTTTAGCAGTACATTCAAGCAGTGTGACACATTTAAAACTCATGGATGTTAGGGTATGTTCGGAAAACAGTAAACCATCACTCAGACTTTTTGAACTTCGCCCTTAAATGAAAAACGATGAAGTATACTGGGGCCTTAACATTAGGTTTATGATCAAACTCAAATGAATTAAAATAGTTTTCATCACTTTGGACCAGTTCTCTGTACACAACATGCTCCACACAACAAGGTTTAAATTTAGCCTTTTGAATTTTATCTGCAGATCAGATAATCTTTTAATTTCTCTTAAAATCTGGTTGAAACAGAAGTTGCAGAGACTTTTATTTGAGTATGTTGATGTACTTCCCTTGTTGCAAACTAACGGTAAAACAGTAAAACTCCTTCAAACTCCAGATCCACCACTCCAATCGCAGAAGCACATGGTCAAACTTTGATTGAAGTGGATTAACTTGCACAGATTAATAATGGTTACCTAAAAAATAACAAGCCAGCAGGCACAGGATGTCAACATGTCGTCAGATTGACATTGTATCCCAATGCCGTGGGGAAATTCCATCTTGTTTGGAAATAAATAAAAAAAAAGGGTTGTCCAACGGTCAACCTAAAATCAACTAAATATCAACGTATAATGATGGTACACCTGCACATTGTGTGGACATTACGTCTATCTGACGTTGGATTTTGGTTGCCATACCTGACGAATATATGTCAGTATTTGACATCAATACGACGTTGGTGTCACTTTCCAATCCAACCTAAAATCAATCAAATATCAACATCATTTGACTTCATTATTGGACGTCAAAATAAAGTTGTCCTCAGATACTGGCTAGACATTGAATTTTATTCCCATGACGTCACAACCTAAATCTAACCTTATATTAACGTATTATGACGTTATGTGCTTGCTGGGAATGTACACTAGCAAGCTAAATAACAACAATTTGGGAATTTACAGAGACTTTAAACATCAAGAGAGATTTTTAAGCCATTCCAAGAGTTAGAAAAGTTGAATCGATTGTCTATTGGGACATTCCACGTTATCATGCATTTGTCTTTTGTGGATGATCATGCAGACTTCAATGAGTTTGTGACATTGTAATGATGCAATATTCTTGAAATCACAGATTTAGAACTACCAACTTCTTGACACAATGTTTCAGTCACTTGAGAATGGCTCAATATCTTGCAAAAACAGTGAAAACTGGAAGGTTAGACTGTGGTTTAACAGATAATTATTGAAACTACCATCAGCTGCCAGATTTACACCAATATCTGAGAGGATCTGAATGAGGATCTCTAATCTTGATTAGTGTTTCTTTTAAAATCTCTTAAATTTTCATACTGTGCTTCAGAATGTCTGGTATATATAAATATATATATATACAAATGTATTTCTGTCATTGAAACAGCAAACCTAATGAAGCCTTGATAATAGGATTATAACAATACACTCAACTCAGGTGTTAAATTTATGCCAATGTTTATGCAAATGTTGCCAGAATAAAAATATTTATTATTTAGACGCTGAAAATTACATAATTGTGTTAGACACTTGTGCTTGCACTCTGATCGCATGCAAATAAGCATTTTAAACTAGTAAAATCTAACATTTGGCATTCGCCTTTGATTTATTAAATTGTATGTTGGATGTTATATTCATAGTAAATTCACTACTATCAAACTCTGTAAATTCAAATAGTAAAATGTTCTCACAGAGTGTACTCTTTATATGAATGCAAGCATTTGCTGGATCTCTCACAGGCAAGCCGTGTGCACACAGACTCAATGCTCACTACTGTATGTCCAGCCTCTTTAAATTCAGTCTCCATTCTCTCATTCATGTTGTGCTCGTGCGTCACAGAAGCCTTCAGACTTCCTTGTTTTAGACAGTTTAAGTGTTTAGAAGTCACTGTGTTCTTTCAAAAGGGGATTAGACTGCTTTTTTACAATGCTTTTATGCAGTTTTTAAATTATTTTAAGCTCAGGGTTGCCACTTTAAGCCAAATATCAAACACCCCAACTTACAGACTAAAAATTTTAATTTCTATGACATCTAATAAAAGGAAACAGCTGGCGTTGTGCTTACACTCCAAAAATAATACTTTTGCTGCTTGTTCAAACTACTTATTTAAAATGAACTGAATCAACGCAATTCTTGAGACTTTTTTGAGACAACTTAATTGTTTTATGTTTTTACTTCAATTTACTTCAGTTAGTAACAAAATAAAATTAATTAAGTAAACAATCATTTTTGTTTGGAAAACATGCAGAAATTGGGAAACCTAACATTTTATAGTGAATATATTAATAATAAAATATTTAAATAACTTGTTAAAATAATAACATAACATTCAAAAATTGTTTTAGCTTGAATAATATTTTACATTGTTTTAATAGCTACTGTGAGAATTGGTTCCACACAATTGCTTCGTATTTTCCCAACTCAAACTGATTCAGTAAAAATTATTGTTTTTAAAAATTGAAGTGGATTGAACATAAAACAATTAAGTTGTCCCCAAAACAAAAACTCAAGAACAGTGTTTATTCAGCTTATTTTAAGTAGTTTAAACAAGCAGCAAAATATTTTTGAGTGTACAAAAACAAATAATTTATCTCAGATTATATATATATATATATATATATATATATATATATATATATATATATATATATATATATATATATATATATATATATATATATATATACAGTATATAATCCTGATTCCTTGCTGTTTTTGTGACTACGAAATGCTTCCTCTTTCATATTTGACAGCTCGATATCAGTTTTAAAAACGTTTTATATAGTTTTTGTCATCTACTTCTTAACCCCTAAAATGGAAAAAATGATTGCTGCCTTACATTTTTTAGTTGAATCAAATGAATTTTTTCAGTCATCTCAACACACAACAATCAAACTAACAAAAAATATTAGGTTAAACTTTGTATAACCTAAGTTTAGTTGAAACATAACTGACTTATTAAATCAAACTAATAATAACTTGACTTCTAGTTGATCATTTGGTATCAGAAGTGGCTTAAATGTAAAGCAAAGGCCTCTAGATTACGTTTGTTTTACCAAAATAAAATATGATAATGTCTTGATTTTAAGTTATTTATTTAATTACTTAACTAATTATTTACTCAGACAAAAGTCTTGTCACTTAACATAAATAATGTACAATATATAATAAAAAGTCACGATGCAGTGGAAAAATAACTAATATTGAGTAAAATTTCATGATCTTGGAGGACTGCATCCATACATCTCTGCAATGACTCAAATAACTTATTAATAAAGTCATCTGGAATGACAAGGAAAGCAATCTTGCAGGACTCCCAGAGTTCATCGAGATTCTTTGAATTCATCTTCATTGCCTCTTACTTCATCTTACCCAAGACATGCTCAATAATGTTCATGTCTGGTGACTGGGTTGGCCAATCCTGGAGTACCTTAACCTTGGCTTTCAGGAACTTTGATGTGGAGGCTAAAGTATGAGAAGGAGCGCTATCCTGCTGAAGAATTCACCCTCTCCTGTGGTTTGTAATGTAATGGTCAGCACAAATATCTTGATACCTCAGGCTGTTGATGTTGCCATCCACTCGGCAGATCTCCCGCACACCCTCATACAGAATGTAACCCCAAAACATGATTTTTCCTTCACCAAAATTGACTGATTTCTGTGGGAATCTTAGGTCCTTATGGGCCCCAATAGGTTTTATGCAGTATTTGTGATGATTGAGATGCAGTTAACAGATGATTGATTAGAACAATCTACCTTTTGCCACCGAATGATCAATTAGAAGTCAAGTTATTATTTGTTGCTCTTACAACTGGGATCCACGACAAGACGTTTGTCAGGTAGTGTATTCCTTATACCTTTTCATATACCAAAATGCAATATATCAAATGTCCATTAGACATCATGAAAGCAAGTTTCTATAGGCAGAACAGCACAGATTACTACAGTATATCCAAATCTGAAAGCAACATACAGTTTGAAAGCAATATAACCTAGACCTGCCTTCATTAAGAGCAAAACAGATGTTGACCAGTAAGGCAGCCGCTGACCAGCCCAGTGCCAGAACTACAGACGGGAACACATGGCATTTTGGGAAAGAGCCCAATCTGACTGCGAAACTAGCAATACCTTTAACAACCCAAACACTTTCAACAGGAGGTCGACAACAGGTGCCATTCCACAGTCTGGACATGAGAATCAAGACATTTGCAAAGCGGATCCATCACTGAAATACTAAACCCCAAGCTTTAGAAATGATAAGAACAATGTAGGTGGTAAATGAATCACATCTCAAGCTCTATTTCTTGAACACCTCCACATGATTATTATTGTTCTTTCTCAACATATCATTTGTCATTCGAGATGTACATCCCCCCTAAACCGAAGCCCACCACACAAAACCTCCAGCTTTTTGGGTTTTGTTTGTCATGTTGGTGGTATCCTGCATGTCAGCATCATTTTTTATCTCCTAAAAGCTTATTACCATAAGGCAACCACCAAAAAAAAAAAACCTTCCAGTCATCCTCAAGCTCAAACAATTAACTGAAAAGGATGCTCAAACCTAATGTATTTCACACTCCATTCGATTAACTGTAAATAAAAGTGTATTATCGCAGCTCTGTGTTTTCCCGAGCAGAATATCAATATAGATTTTCAATTATTGGCCAGCCAGAAGTGAGGTCTAGACACTGATTGAGCAAGTGATGGGAAAAAAAGGCAGAGACAGAGACCACAGCTGTTCAATCTGGGGGGCAAAGCAGAAAAAAACAACAACACACAATCATTTCTCGCGCCTGTTGTCAGTCACATTTATTATGAATAGCTCTCGTAATACAGCTTATGAACCTCTCCCTGCATAAAAACTTTAAAGACGCATACATTAGAGTGACTTTTGACTACTTTATTAAAGAGGCGTAGCATGAAATGTATCTCCAATTAACGCGTCTAGATCCATTCATTAGCACACAGGCGCCCAGAAACTCTGAAACCACATCCGAAATGTGACACATGCGACGCAAAGCGCTCTACAAACACACTGTGTCTGCAGCAGAACATATATTTGCGTATTACGGGAAACACTCTTTGCATGAGTAGCCCGGCGCCGAAGCCTCTGCCATTAACCTTGACTCGCTTCTACGTTCAGCATAGCGTAAGCATCCAAGTTAAACACCCACCCGGCCGTACACACATAAACAGACGATAGATAAGCACAGTTGCACAGGGAATTGAACAACATATGGAGCCAAAGTCAAACACACGACTGCACACACAGACGGAGAGAAGCTGGAGGTACTCACAGAATGAAGCAGACGACACCGGGAGCTAATATCAAAGGATTGGCACGGATACAAGCTGGCTGCGTCCCGTCGGGAATGCTGACAAATTCCGGGGGAAGAAAAAAAAAGAGGAAGGAATATCCGAGGACACCTCTGAAACTGGATGGGGGACGGAAAGGGGGTCGTGGTGCTGGGCGAGAGGAAATCTCACGTTTTCTTAAGATCGGAGGTTAGGCTTTAGAAGATTTCCATCTCTTGTTCTCGTTGCCTGGCTCTCCGTTTGCCGAATGCTATCAGGTTCCTGATTTTGACTGGAGATACAACTGCATTTTGGCTAGGGGTGAGCAGGAGTACAGAAGAAAAATCAGACGGGAAGGCGAATCCAAAAAAAAATCCAGCGGAGATGAAATAACTCAATTCCCTCCTTTGCTCTCCCAGAGGCATGGAGAGGGGGATAAAAGCGGAGATGGAGTGACAAGATAAATACCTAAAACTGCAAAACTGAGAAGGCAACAGAACATTCTGTTTCAGCTAAAGGGGGGGAAAAAGATTCTCCCTTCTTTCCCTCCACCCTTTTTCAGTCACTGCAATCTCCCCCTTACAGTCTTAAGGGTCATCCGAAAGAAGAAGAAGAACAAAAAATCTCATTTTCAAGATGAAAAGGAGATGAAAATGGAAAAAGAAGCTTAGCTTATCAAAAGGTTGAAGTTAATGATGATCTGTGGCATCTGCCCCCTCCCTCCCCTTTCTCGCTTTCTTTGGTCTTGTTCTCCTTCTGTCGTTCAAGTCACCTGAATCTGAACAGTAAATTTTCTTTGTTAGCCCCTTGTCGATCCAAGGTTCACAGTTTCATCCGTTTTTCTCTCTCTTTCTGCACTGTAAAACTGTTGAACATCAGTGTAATAGCTGAGATCTAACACAAAACAATCCCAAAAGCTGTTTGTCCCTTCTGGACAAATACTAGCAGAAAAAAATAAATGATTGGTAGAAGGTCAGAATCTGATCCTGAGTGGTGGGGTGCTTTGAAGGATACCCCTGAAAAAAAAAATCCCACTTGAACCTCTAGTTCTCCATTTTCAGCTGCCTGCCAGGCAGGAAGTTCAATTATCTCCTGTTGAATGCTATCGCTTAGGATCTTCGCCGTGCAATATGAAATCAAAGGATCTTTGTGTGATTGGATGACACTTATTCCTTTGGCCCTTCGGGGTTCCTTTCCAACTTGAAGCACTTGATGGTTTCAGAGTAGTAAACGTCAAGTGATTTCAATATATATATATAAAAGAAAATCCTAATCAAGGAGATTTGTTCTTTCTTTTCAGCCCTACTTCCTCGGCAGATATCTTTAAGTCTCTGCGCTCTTGTCACCGGGCTTTCGTTGGCAGGAAAGTAGGTGCATTCTGAGCGTGTCTGGGGATGTATGGAAGAAGAACTTGCTGTCAGCAGGCAGGAGTGGTAAGACGCCTCAGGGGTGGAGAAATGGGCCTTTACGGAGCACAAGACAGCCTGGAGCTGGAAGAACAGACAATTAGGAACGTATAATTAAAGCAGCAAAAGACATAATGGTGTAATACAGTGGTGTAGACTGCGCTTTTTGCTTTCTGCGTTCCTTTTATCACATCATTGAACTCTACGGTGTCCTTGCACTGGCATTCCACCTCCCTACAGTGGGGGAAATAAGTATTGATAAGTATACAGTCCTGTTTTTATCCTGGGAATAACACTTCTAAAGGAGCTGATGACATGAGATTGATCCAGATTTTGGGAAAAACCCAAACAATAAGAATCAAACAAAACAAAAAAGTCTGAAAAATGAGTTATGTGTAATAACAATAGAATGACACAAGGAGAAAATACTGAACAGAATACCAAAATGTATTTAATACTTTATATAAAAGTTTTTTTTTGGTGATGGCAGTTTAAAGACACCTCTCATGGACAGAGTGTATAAATCTTGATGGATCTGAGAACTACTAAGACCCCGTTTACACTAATACGTTTTAGTTTTAAAACAGCGTTTTAGAATGAAGTGGATTTGCATCCAGACTGGCATTTTACCTTGCAAAACTTATGCAGTTTAAAACAAAAACAAAGTAGTGTAGTGTAAACGGGGGCTGAGAGATTTCAGCTGCTGTCTGGGCTTTCCATGCCTTTCTACACCTTCCTTTCTTAATGTGTTCAATACTTTTTCCCTGCATCATTTTATTTTATTATAAATTAACTGTAAACACATTGAGACATTGAAACACGTCACGCTTTGGCTCTCAGGTCCAATTTGATTAGTTTTGGCTCGGGGAAATGTATATAATTTGTGTTGGACTTGTGCAGGGCGTGATGAATGCTAATATGCTAAAATAAAGCATTACTTTTGAAGATGGTGTAACTTTAATCATCATTTTGTAATGTGTCGTCTTGGTATTTTAGTAAACGAAACCATTTAAAGTCTGCGTGAACCAGAAGTTGCTGAGCCTTTTAATTCATTCATTCATTCATTCATTTGAGTAACTTATTTACCAGGGGATACCATAGCGGATTGAACCGCCAACTATTCCAGCATATCAATAACTTTACCAGAGTGAAAAGACTTTAACAGAGTGTAAAAATCTTGATGGTTCTGAGAACTACTGTAAGATTTCAGCTGCTGTCTGGGCATTCCATGCCTTTCTACACCTCCCTTTCTTTATGTGTTCAATACTTTTCCCTTTGTCATTTAATTTCATTATTGATTAGTTTTGTTTTCTTTGTTTTATATGTTGTTTATCTGTTTTTACCAACACCCTGTGAAAATTTCAAGTCTACAGCAAAGAAAACAATGACATTTTCAATACTTATTTCCCCCACTGTGTACCTTTCGCAAGTCTTCTCCCTGCAGCAGTCATATTTTCCTGTCATTATTGAGCTAATATTTCAGCACAATCTTTCCTCTTATCCAACTCACACAAGCTTCAAGCACAATTTCCATTATAAATAATTCTAAAAAGTAATTACAGGCAATTGTCCTTTAGATGAAGTGAGAAGCCAATGCAAATGCTTTGAGCAGGGAACAATCACTGTGATTATATTTTCACCGAGTGAAGTGGTGTTACAAGCGACCGTATGTAAAATGCTCCACGGTAGATATTAGCGAAACACTGGCTGCTTCTATGCTCGACTGTTACGTAAGCCTGTTAGCAGTAGCTGGAATAAAAGAAAGAGGGGAAGCCGGTCAAGTGGCTGCCATGTGTCTAAATCTGTCAATCTACCAATCAACCGTGCTTTTTGAACATCGCAAGCTGATGCTTTTTTACATCATGGCATTAAAGTAGAGCGCTTCACACTGTAAACACATTAAGCCATTAAACCGCATTATGCTTTGGCTCTCAGGTCAAATTTCATTTGTTTTGGCTCGTGGAAACTAATATAATTTGTGTTGGACATGTACAAGGCGTGATTATTGGTATGTTGTGCTAATATAAAGCATTACTTTTAAAGATGGTGCTTTTTTATCATTTTGTAATGTGTCGTCTTGGTATTTTAGTAAAGGAAACCATTTAAGGTCTGCGTAAACTGGAAGTTAATGAGCCTTTCATTCATTTTCCTTCAGCTTAGTCCCTTATTTATTACAGGATGCCACAGCAGAATGAACCGCCAGCTATTCCAGCATGTATTTCATGTAGTGGATGCCATTCCAGTTACAACACAGTACTGGGAAATGAATTTTTTTTACACAAATTCTGTGGTGGTTGTGATGACAACTCAGAGATTTCAGCTGCTCTCTGGTCTTTCCATGCCTTTCTACACCTCCCTTTCTTCATGTGTTCAATACTTTTTCTTTGTCATTTAATTAAATTATTGATTAGTTTTGTTTGCTTTGATTTTTATATAGGTTTTTGTTGTTACCAACATCCTGTTAAAACTTTTAAGTAAACAGCACAGACTTTTACTTCAGTATTTTTTGTACTTCCAATTGAAACAGAATATTGAGTAGGGGTGAAGCTTGCTTTTTGCGCATCATTCACTTGTAGCAAAATAATGGTAAAAGCAGCTTGGTTAAGGATATTGTGGCTGAAGCCATCAAAATAACATCAGAGAAGGACCACCACTCCAAGCTCGAAAACAAATTTTCAGAATTTCAGGGGGGTGTTGGTTCAGCGTGGATTGCTAGGCGACCATCAACCATTTTCTCAGAGGTTGACAAAACATCGCTGTAACTCTGATACAAGTTTTACTTATGGAGAAATTTTAAAATCACTGCAGTGTTTGGGTGATCTGTGTTTGTGTGAAGTAATTAATCTACCAAAATGTGTATATTCCATACAAAGTATGAATCTACTCGGTCAGTTCTTATCTCGCAGTGCGCTCGTGGCATTCTGAAAGATGTTTTTAACTGGGTGTGCCTGAAAGGCGCAAGCGCCTCGCACAGCTTGTGCATGTCGCTCCCATTATGCGAGCCACAAGCCTCCAATGGAAATAACAAACTTGTATGTGATAGATAAGACGTGATTTATGAACATCCCCAAAAGCTGTCGTCATTTGCAATATTTGATCTTCTTCTTGCACAGATATGCTGAATTGGCCTGATTTGTTGACAAATGGGTTGCAAAACTATTCCTTGCCAGTTTGTAGGTCCTTCACTAGGTCTTTTCCCCTTCGTAAAAAAAACTTTCCAAAGACTTCTGTTTTTAATAGCTTGTGGATTAATTTTTGCAGTTCAAGAGAACGAGATGTAACCAAGAGAATACGCTCATTTTTCAAAATAAAAGACTCAGATAGTAAATAATACAGAAATAATTCATACAAAAAAAATTGTTAGGCCTGGTACCAGTTGATCTACGAACTGGTTCTGGTCTTCGGCCCACGGATTTGAGACCACTGCATTACCTAAATAAACACTGTAAATTAAAATTTCACACAAACTTTATATTTTGTGCACGTCAGAGCATTTGTCCTTGAAGCGCACATGCCATGTTTCAGATAAAGGTGCTTTTTTAATATTATCGAATTGTGCATGGAGCCAAACCAATTCTTTTTTTTGCCTACTCGAAGCCTTATTACACCATTTTCGAAGCTGTCATGGTAAATCAATAGGTCTGAGCCCTTAGCAGACATCAAACTCGGTACCTTCGGAACACATATTAACAAAGACTTCAGCAAAGGGCACTGAGGATCACATTCTGTACTTTTCTCTGTGTGATCTAATGCTTCCGCGAGCAAGTCAGAGCAACGTGCCAAGAAACCAACCGAAGGTGAGAGGTTGAAAACGAGATTCGTTTTTTTTTTCCTCTTGCACTTCTTGCGCTTTTTGCACAGTGAAACATAATTCGGGTCTGCTTTGTCATACTCTCTGTCTGAGATAGTGCCTCTGAAAAGGATTTACAACTCTGAAGATTTCCCTGATAAATCCAACTCTTTGCATCATCTAAGTTACACAGAGGTTAAGACAACAACGGTATTTCACTCTGATATCACGCAACTCTATTTCACGGCAATTTACGAATCATGTCAGCGGGTTCCTTTATACTGCCTTTCTCATCAATGTTTCTTTATATTTTGTCATCTTTCCCAGTTGTTTAGGAAAGGTAGAACTTGTATTTAAATTGTCAAGAGATCTTAATATTATTGTAGACTATTGGAACTCACAGGAAATTGTACTTGCATTTGCTCTTGTAATTATGCTCAAGACTTAATGGTAATCTAAAAAAGTGGTTAATGCAGAAAGCATAATTAAAATGGTATGCAAGTTATTTTTAGTAAACGAAAACAAACTATAGGTCAAAAATAAAAATCAAACAATGAAAAACTAGAACAAAGGAAAAAATAACTGAAATAAAAAATAATAATAAACCAAAATATTAATAGTTTTCAGAATTACTAAGGACTCGTTCAGTGACAGAAAGGTTGACCTGCGGCTGTTAATAGAATAACCTGTAGGTGGCGCTTATACAAACACATTTTCTTCATTTAACTAGATAAATTACTATGTAATAATCATATTACTTTTCAAGTAAAGTAGATAGAAATGTAGCTAAATAATTAATTATTCGAGTCATCTTAACTTACATTAATCAAATTGACAAAAAATAATACGTTAAACTTTGTATAACTTTTAAAAAAGTTGAAACCTCATTAACATTTTAAAATAAGCAACATAAAATTATTTGTCTTGACTTTTTGTCAGTTTTTTTTTTTACAGAAATTATCTTTAATGTTTAGTTAGTCTTAATTCTTCCTAATTTTTCACTTTTATTTGTGTAAATTTGTGTAGTGTTGTGTTCAGCGGCTGTCCAAACTCTTATTTAATTTTCATAACCAAGAGGTTTTCACAAGAGTTAGCCAAAACAAAACTTTCCTCTGGTCGACACTGGACGTGTTCAGTTAACTAAAACTGAAACTAAATATATATGTCACAAGGGGGGCGTGGCCGAGAGCTGTGGGAACTAAACGAGGCCAGTCACAAGTAATAATGAGCATCACCTGTTCGCGCACCGGCCTCGAGTCTCACGGAGGAGCGGAAGCACAGGAGAAGTGACGATAGAGGATGACGAGAGAGGACCTGGCCTGGACACTTCATGTTTTGTTTTGCGTTTAGTTTGCCGGCAGTCTTCGTAAGTAGCTGCTTGTTTTGTCATTATTAAAATTGTTTAATGTTTGTCGGTTTTCTGCCTTCTTCTTCCCAATGGCTAGAGAGGCATCAACATTGCTACAATTTAAAAACTCGAAATGTTTTTCTAAATAAAACTAACAAAACCATTCATTAAACCCTACTGAAAAAGACAGCTTAAACCAGTCTAGGCTTATTGGCTGGTTTTAGCTGGTTGACCAGGCTGGTTTTAGAGGGGTTTGGGCCATTTCCAGGCTGGTTTCCAGCCATTTCCAGCCTGGTCTCAGCTGGTCAGCCTGGAAGATGACCAGCTAAGACCAGTCTAGCCAAGCTGGGAGCCCAGCCAAAACCAGCTATGTCCAGCTTAAACCAGGCTGGTCAAGTTAGTTTTAGCTGGATTTAGCTGGTCATTTTCCAGCCTGACCAGCTAAGACCAGCCTGGAAATGGCCAAACCCCTCTAAAACCAGGCTGATCAACCAGCTAAAAACAGCCAACCGACCAAGGCAGGTTTAAGCTGGATTTTTCAGCAGGGAAAACAAACTAAAACTAAACAGAAATGGACTACAAATTGAAACTTGTTTCAAAATAAAATGATTTTGTTGTTGTTTTAACTCTAGAGCAGGGGTGTTCAAACTCGGTCCTGGAGGGCCGGTGTCCTGCATGGATTAGCTTAAAACTTCAACACTCCTGCCTGGAAGTTTCTAGTATACCTAGAGAGAGCTTGATTGGCTGGTTCGGGTGTGTTTAATTGGGATTAGAACTAAAATATGCATGAAACCAGCCCTCCAGGACTGAGTTAGGACATCCCTGCTCCAGAGAAAATGTAAGGTTGGTAAGGTTGGATATCTCTAAAAAAAAGAAAGAAAGTGTCCCCATTTAGTCTTTTTACTCTCTAATAGATACAAGTGAGATTATTAAAGAGATCCTGTGATGATTGTCTTTGCTTCCAAGTATGTGTATATACAGTATGCTAGCCTTGCTCTCAGGTGTTAAATTTAAATAACCTTCACACACACACACACACACACACACACTGAGAGCCAGCAAAAGCTCAGCATTGTGGATAAGCTGTCACAATCACCATCAATCTGCACACTCTCTGCCTGACCCATGAAATACAAGCAGGGTTCACCGGCAGACGCATATACTGCCGTGACCATATACACTAGAAGTGTGTGTGTTTGTGTGAAGCATGTGTGAAGGATGTGTTTGACCTGAGCGCGTTGGTTTAGGTTGAGCGCTTCTGTGACACAGACAGTTGTTAATGGCTGTTGAGGGATGGGCAGATGGGGAGCGATGGAGGGAGCAGAAGAGGGGGGACCGTGACAGATGAGAGAAAGAATGAAAGATGGAGAGAAAGAAAGAGTAGGTGGAGACGATGAAAGAGAATAAAATGGCTGATGGACAACAGTAAAAGGAGGATCTGGAAATAACGGGGCTGGGAGGGAGGGGGGGGGGTACGATTGCAGTCAACTCAATGCCTATAACCCAAACACACAGAGAAAAAAAGAACAAGAAAAGCAAGACACACTCACCTCATAGCTTTTTCTTCTTCTTCAGCTGTGATGCTGTTAAGTCTACTGCGCTATCAGAGAGAGAAAGACAGATTAAAGAATGCCAAGAAGACTAATACAATAACTGTGCAAAAAAAGGACGAGTTAAAGTGTCCGAGCGGCTCTCTGCATCACTCGCCGTGCATATGCATGAATGCAAAACGACTTGCTAATCGGAGTCCTGGTGAATTACACATGCGGTTATAAATCAACATGTCAGCATACATGCGCACACACACATACACACATGCACGCAGCGGCATGAACAGACTCCACAGGCGCTACCTCAGAGGACGCAAGCTCTCTCTCTCTCTCTCTCTCTCTCTCTCTCTCTCTCTATCCCCTCCTCCTCCTCTGTTCCCCCTCTCTCAGCCTCTTCTGCGGTTTCTGTTTATTCACCACAGATCATTTCCCAAGAGGATGCAATGGTGGGTTCTCTTCATTTTCTGCGTCCTTGCCATCCTTCGGTTTTCACGCCCCCCGTTCCAGTCCGGCAGAATTGAGCTTGCTGTAATTTCTGGCAGCTGGGCTAATGTGTAAACTGCATTCGTGCCCTCTCGTTCTCCCTCTCTCTCTCTCTCTCTCTCTCTCTTCAGTGCCTCTTCAGCACTGCCTCCAATCCAATCAGAAGCACATCTCTCTCTCTCTCTCTCTCTCTCTCTCTCTCTCTCTTTACACTCATTCCCACAAATTCTGTAAAGTAAACATCTGAATGTCAATTTATCCCAGTCATACTGGCGTCCTGAGCTTTCCCCTTTGTCAAAACACATGCGTTCAATGATCAAGGTGACACAGAACAGTTCAATTAATGGCGGGAATGAGAATTAGCACCTTCAAGTCCGAGGCCATGGTGCTCCACCGGAAAAAGGTGGTTTGCCATGTCCAGGTTGGAGGAAAGTCCTTACCCCTACGTGTCTTGGGGTTTTGTTCGCTAGTGAGGGAAGGATGGAATGTGAGATTGACAGGCGGATTGGAGCCCTGGCAGCAGTATTGAGGTCAATGTACTGGTCTGATGTAGTAAAGAAGCAGCTGAGCTGAATGGCAAAGCTCTCGATTTACCGGACAATCTACATTCCTACTCTCACCTATGGTCGTGAGCTTTGGGTCATGACCGGAAGGATTAGTTCTCGGATACAAGTGGCCGACATTAGTTTCCTTTGGAGGGTGGCAGGTCACACCCATATGGATAGGGTGAGGAGCTCTGTTACCCAGTAGGAGCTTTATGTAGAGCCACTGCTCCTCCACATCGAGAGAAGTCAGCTGAGGTGGCTCGGACGTCTGTTTCGGATGCCTCCTGGGGAGGTGTTCAAGGCAGGTCACACCGGTAGGAGGTCTCAAGGAAGACCCAGGACACGCTGGAGGGACTATATCTCTCGGCTGGGAAGGTAGAGGGAAGCGACCCGGCCCCGGAAAAGCGGTAGCAAATGAATGAATGAGTTAGTGAATGAGACTTTATAACACATTCATTATGGGAGCATGCGAGGGATCTGCAGAGTAAATGGCAACATCAACAGACTGGGGTATCAAGATATTTGCGCTGCCCATTATATTACAAACCACAGGAGAGGGTGAATTCTTCAGCAGGATAGCGCTGCTTCTTAAACTTCAGCCTCCACATCAAAGATCCTGAAAATGAAGCAGGTCAAGGTGCTCCAGGTGTGGCCATCCCAGTGACATTATTGAGCATTTCCGAGGTAAGATGAATGAGGAAGCATTGATGAATCAAAAGAATCTGGGACTCTGGGAGTCCTGCAAGAACGCTTTCTTTGCCATTCCAGATGACTTTATTAATGTTATTTGAGTTATTGCAGAGATGTATGGATGCAGTCCTCCAAGATCATGGGAGTCAGAGACAATATTAATTCTGTTTCCACTGCAGCATGACTTTATATTTTATACTGGACATTATTTCTGTTCAGTGACTAGACTTTTGTCTAAGCAAAGTCAGACCTTACTGTCCTAATTAAATCATTAAAAATCAAAGCATGATCATATTTTGTTTTGGTAAAATAAGTATAATCTAGAGGCCTTTGACTTTCATATAGGCCCCTTCTGATACCAAATGATCAACTAGAAGTCGAGTTATTATTTGTTGTTCCTAAAACTTGGATAGGCGACAAGACTTTTGCTGGGTAGTGTAGAAGACTTCTAGAGGTCTCCATAATCCTGGACCTGGCCATGTCCTGAGCAGATGCTGTGGTGGTCATGAAGAAAATTTCTAATCAGCCAATCACATTGCAGCAACTCAATGTATTTAGCCATGTAGACATGGTCAAGACGATTTGCTGCAGTTCAAACCGAGCATCAGAATGGGGAAGAAATGTGATTTGAGTGACTTTGAATGTGGCATGGATGTTGGTGCCAGATGAGCTGGTCTGAGTATTTCAGAAACTGCTGATCTTCTGGGATTTTCATGCACAACCATCTCTAGGGTTTACAGAGAATGGTCAGATAAAGAGATAATATCCAGTGTGCAGCTGCTTTTTTGTGCACAACTGGCTAGCTGATGCCACAGCCAACCTGAGTATTGTTTCTGACCATGTCCATTCCTTTATGACTTTCTGATGGCTACTTAACGCGCCATGTCATAAAGCATGAATCATTTTAGACTGGTTTCTTGAACATGACAATGAGTTCACTGTACTCAAATGGCCTCCACAGTCACCAGATCTCAATCCAATAGAGCACCTTTGGGATGTGGTGGAACCGGAGATTCGCATCATGGATGTGCAGCCGACAAATCTGCAGCAACTGCGTGATGCTATCATGTCAATATGGACCAAAATCTCAGGAATATTTCCAGTACCTTGTTGAATCTATGCCACGAAGGATTAAGGCAGTTCTGAAGCAAAAGGGGGTCCAAAACTGTACTAGCAAGGTGTACCTAATAAAGTGGCCGGTGAGTGTATATTCCCACTGCATTTTTTTTTTTCTGTTGACTTACCGATGAATAAAAATAATTGCACCGTTGCTGAATTAAAAAGGAATATTTTGCTGAACATGATTTCTAACAGAATCATTTTAGGATTTATATTCTCAATAATTCCCTTGGGGTTTAATTTCTGATGATGACCATTATGCATCAATTAAAACGTGTATTTACAACCTTAACCTTCACATATAGTGTATCAGCCATAATGCCGTGTTCCAGCGCATCTATTTGTAAATACAAATGACACAATATACCTACCGTATATATCTACCGTACTCTGAATGACATGAATGGAAGTCAATGGAGCCCAGAGTCAAGTGTGACCAAAGCTTTGCCCTGAAAATCACTTAGTCACACAGAAACATCAAGAATGTATACCAGCTTTTCATGGATGCATGCACAAACACATGCACGTAAATACCAAAGCAATATAAGCCATGAGGCGCTGCGTTACAGTAAATTTATCACAGAAGATGAGGATGTCTGTCACAACGTGAAACGAGTTTTAAGTTCCAATAGGTTAAAGCAACATTTATACTGAATTCAGCTGCCATTCAGCCACATGCATCACCTAATATAAAAAGCTTCGAATGTAGCTTATGTTTCATGAATATACAATCAATATCAAATGTATTCATACCCCTGACAGATTCTGACTTAACGTTTTTGATCAAATTGAAATAAAAGCTAAAAAATATTTCTTGTACGTCATCTTATTTTGAGCGAAAAAAGACTTGTTGAATAAAAGTAACTAAAAGAACCATGGGTATGAATAATTTGGGGCATGACTGTATAAGTGATTAAATGTTGTTGTTTTTTGATTGTTATTATTTTTCACGTTTAGGGAAAAAAGATCATAATTTTTGCCATTAATATTTAATCAGATAAATTATCAGTTAAATCAGCAGTAGCAGACTAATATTATTATTATTAGACTCTCTACTAGTGATAATCATTGTTTAGATGCACATATATACAGTAAAAAAAAACAAATCTTATTAAAGGTTTGTCTTGTTTTGAGTTCAAATATCCAAAAATATTTTAAGGTGTTACATATTCCATGCTATAGTAATACATTGTTTTTGAATGCATAACACTAAACCTATAACTCTATAGGTTATATAATAATTCTAACCCTAACCATATTAAGAAAGGGATAATCAATGGCTCGATGTGTGTTAAAAAATTGCGAGGCAAGAATGTATGAAGGCAACTGCCTGATGGGAAGTGAATATAACTACAGCACAGTTGGGTCCAACAACTTAGTTTTCAAGTGCAGAAAGTAAATTACAGTAACTGTACTTTTTCTTTTTCTTTTTGCCAGTAAATCTGTCATATATTGTTGTGTTTTGTCCCTACTGGCGAGGTCAAAAGTAGCAATGTGCAATTTATGTTTAAAATGACATCATTTTAGTTGCTCATTTATTATTAATATCTCTTTTAAAGAATTTCTTTAAATTTTCATTTATTTTTTTTATTTATTATTATTCTTTTTTCTGTCAGAGGATATGTTTGTTTATAATACATTTATTTAATTTTTAGGGGATAGTGGGAAAATAGGAAAAAATGAGACAATCTGTAATTGTTCCTATATTGTATTGTATACTTTGATGTATTGTCTTGTTAAACACCAATAAAAAATAAATAAATAAAATAAAATAAAATAATTTTTAAGCTGTTCTACATGTATACAAAAAAATCAATGGTTATTGATAGACCACATTTATGAGTTAGTAACCACAGCAAATATATATATATATATATATATATATATATATATATATATATATATATATATATATATATATATATATATATATGTCTAAAACTTTTTATCTAAATCTTTTTTAAATATTTGTATGAATTGGATTGAGATCTGGTGACTGTGGAGGCCATTTGAGTACAATGAACTCATTGTCATATTCAAGAAACCACAAGGCAGAATGGATCCATGCATTCATGTTGTTGATGCCAAATTCTGACCATACCATCCAAATGTCGCAGCAGAAATTGAGACTTATCAGACTAGGCAACGTTTTTCCAATCTTCTATTGTCCAATTTTGGTGAGCCTGTGCAAATTGTAGACTCAGTTACCTGTTCTTAGCTGAGAGGAGTGGCACCCGGTGTGGTCTTCTGCTGCTGTAGCCCATCTGTCTCAAGGTTGGACGTGTTGTGATGCTGCAGACCTCGGTTGTAACGAGTGGTTATTTGAGTTACTGTTGCCTTTCTATTAGCAGGAACCAGTGTGGTCATTCCCCTCTGACCTCTGGCATCAACAAGGCATTTGCGCACACAGAACTGCCACTCACTGGATATTTTCTCTTTTCAGACCATTGTCTGTAAACCATAAAGATGGTTGTGTGTGAAAATACCAGTAAATACCAGTAGATCAGCAGTTTCTGAAATGCTCAGACCAACATGTCTGGCACCAACAACCATGCCACATTCAAAGTCACTTAAATCACCTTTCTTCCATATTCTGATGCTCGGTTTGAACAGCAGCAGGTCGCCTTGACCATGTCTACATGCCTAGATGCTTGGCTGATTAAAAATGTGCGTCACTGAGCAGTTGGACAGGTGTACCTAATAAAGTGGCCGGTAAGTGTAAATTTCTGCTATCAAAAACATCCGACAGCAAAATCATAACTTTACTTCAGACATATCTTTCAAACTTAAGAAATAACATTTTCACATGTTTAGGGTTCGATTGCAAGACAAAGTGAGGTAAACACATTGAGGGGCAGTCTAAGTAAACAATTATAGGCTATATAACAAAAAAAAAAAGAGTAATGACTTAATAAAACATTAATAATCAAAAAATCATAATCAAAGCTTAATTCTAAAATCTTAACAGAAGCTTCGAATGGAAATATGATGCGACAAAAAAATCAATTCGGCAAAAAAAGTATTCTGCAAAAGAAACACAAACTCATGGCAATTCGTAACTTTTTGATCTAGTGCCAATTCATCTGAATATGTACAATCTCATTCGTACAATTTAGTACGATTTGCTCATCACTCGATGATGGTTGAGTTTAGGGGCGGGGTTTGGTGCCACGCCTCCTTTTTAAAATCGTCCATTTTCTGAACTCATACAAATTAGCCACTAAACTGACAATACGTAAAATAGTTACATCTCCTCGTGAGATCAGGCCATCCTGACCACTTTTTGATTAACTGACTGGATATTTTGCTGGTAAAAAACTGGACAGGTAAATATATCATCATCTGTCTTTTTAATTATTTCCGGCTGGTTAATCAATGGCTTGTTAACTTGTTGTCCGGCTTGTTAGAAAGATAACACCGTACGAAAGAGTGTTTGATGTTATTTGAACATAAGATAGAGGCTTAAACTCATCACTGCAGGAACTGTCTCATTCTATCATATGCATTTACACACACTGTTTTCTCTCTCGTTCTCAGATAGATGCCCTGTAGGGAATTTGTTATTGTGAGTCCCTTGTCTGTCTCATTTTCCCCTCTCTTTCTGTAATACACACACACACACCCACGCGAGCTCCTATGACACACGCTGTCACGCAATCAGACATGCTCTCGACGGCATTCAGCAAACGCACCACAAAGTCATGCAAAACAGTATTTTGATTAGACGACACACCTGATTTATTATCATTAGCACGAGCCATCCATTCTGTTCCGGTAAGAGTCAGCTCTCGCCGTGGGAATGCTGGGACATTGGTCCGCGCGAGGTGACAGCAGGAAATGAGATCTCGCAGCAGGAACTTATTGATGTATGTAATGCACGGCCATGTTTTCACCTGAGATTAAAAGCAGCCGAAAGGAGAGAGGCAATATGAAGAGCAGAAGTGCAGAAAAAACGAAAATGGCAAAAGGGCCATTGCCGCGAAAGGTCAACTGCTTTCACAAACTATTATTGACCCTTGAATACAACATTAGAAAGGTGCCGAGTGCCCTTCTGGTGATTTGTACAACCACTTTCAAGTGTTTGCTATTATCTTCAATATAGACTAGCAGCAGATTTACCAGAGTGTACATGCTCAGAATATGATATGAATTAGCTTAAAACAGTCAGGGCACACAGTTGATAACAGTTAGCTTAGCATTATTTTCATTTGTTTACTTCGCTATCTAAGGAATTATTTGATGAAGGGTTGTTAAATTGTTAGTGAATCGTTCTTTTCTAATTACTCAGTTAATAAACCGGAGTAAATTATTCTGATTATAATATGGTTGCCACACCTAAAAGACTTTCAAAACATTTGTCAGGTTCCTTAAACAACATCTGTTTATTTTTATTTTTTAAAGCTTTAGATGGTAAATTGCCACAGTATATATGTGTGTGTGTATGTGTGTGTATATATATATATATATATATATATATATATATATTAGGGGTGTCACGATTTCGATTTTTAATCGAAATCGATCAAAATTTATGCTCAATTTCGATTATCGAATCAAAAAATAGAATTGTTGATGCTGCCACGCCCCCATGTCACGTCAGCTTGGCTTGCCAAGCAGGAAAAAAACAGGCTTGTTGAAGTGCTTGTTAAACTGCCGAAGCAGGAGACCCGTCGACAGAACTTAAAGCCTCTCCTCTTTTAATGAAGTCGCCGGTGTGTGAGCATTTTGGATTTCCAGTGAGTTATGTTGACAACGTTCGTGTTGTCGACAAAAAAAACACAGTTTTGCAAGCTCTGCTATGTACGTATTACGTACGGTTCGTCCGATAGACAACACCGGCATCGCGATCCTCCGCCCGCCCCCGTTGCGAATCCGCTCGCGAAAAGTACACACTCAGGCCCTGTTTACACTGTCTTTGTTTTTAAATGGCATTTTAGTACGACAACGATTTGACATCCACAGTGGCGTGTAGCATTTCTGAGCAGCCCTCCTTACTCTCTACCTCTGAAAATGCACATCACGTGACCACACAGACACAGCCATGCGCTCGAGACAGCAGGTCCAGGCAGTCAGAGGACTGCTTCAATCTTTCACTCACTTGTACTTAGTCATTTTAGCGAACACCTCAGATACTGTTGGCTGGTTCCTGTTGGTTGTGCGTCTTTTTTACCGAAGCCATTATAACGACACAGATCACTGCCTATTTACGAGTCCCACAGAAAAAAGTGATTGACAGGTGGTAATTATGTGTGTATCTTGCCTTTATTCATTTACTGTATGATTTGTTTATGGGTAAAACAAAGACCATACAGGTCAGGTAGTTTAAACGGTAGGCTACAAATAATTAATTGGTCATTAATTAATTATTCATAATCTAAAATCGAATCGAATCGTGCCTTTAGAATCGAAAATGTAATTGGAGGATCGTGACACCCTTAATATATATACGGGGTTAATAGTCAAATAGGCTATTCACTCCATCCCTATTAACAATATCAGTGCATTGTTCAAAGGGCCTTTTCTACAAACATATCCAAATGTTTTCGGCTGCTCACGCCACTCGCTTATTGTCAGGTGGCTCACTCTCTGCGCAGCCTTTACCTGCAGCTTGCGCTGTTTTGAACAGACAAACGTTACTTTATAATTATATCGACTGTTTTTCGACTGAACTAAATTTGTTTGTGATGTCTTGTTCACACTATTTGGAGGGCCGGAACAAATTGCCTCAGGGGCCGGGTTTAGCCCGCAGGCCACCAATTGAATAGCCCTGCCTTAGGTATTATTAAATGACGGTGTAATTATCACGCAGCCTGTTTTGTTCAGTGATAAGCTGTTTGGGACGCAAAATCCAGCAAGGCTTGGTGGAAAACACTGTTCAACTGAGCTAGAAGATCTACTTTTCTTGTCAGTGGTATTTATGTGCAACAGCTCAAGCTAATGAAGCCTTATCTAGACTGTGTGTGTGTGTCTGTGTGTGTGTGTACTGTGTACACAGTTGATGCCAAATTTATTAGCCGCCCTGTGATGTTTCCCAAGTGCTGTTTAACGAAGAGACTTTTTCAACACTTTTATTTAAATAATACTTTTAATAAGCAATTTCTTTAGTCTTTGCCATGGTGACGCATTATATTTTTCAACGTATTTTCAAGACACTAGTATTCAGCTTAAAGTGCCATTTAAAGACTACTGTATAATGGATAAAAGTGGTTTGTTCTGTAGACATTTACAAAAATTGTGAAGGCGGTTAATAATATTGACCTTAAAAGTCTTTTTAAAAACAATTTTATTCCAGCCAACCTAAAAAAAAAGACTTTATCCAACAGAAAAAAGACAAATCCATTTCAAATTCCCTTGGTCTGTAAAACATCACTTGGCATTAGCCTTCTGTTTTCAATAGCCATCTTAAAACTTTTAGAAAGTCTTCGACTATGCATTGGCATAATATTTTGACGGCATAAATGTGTATATAAAAACAAAATCAAACATGGAGAGTTTAAAAACCCTTTTGTATGAGGAACTACTTTCTTCCGGATTCAAATCATAAGCTGACAGTTAAACAGCTGAGCAAGCATCTTTTAAACTTTAGATCTGTAGTGTCTGCTTTTTGCTGGCTGTGTGTGGGCGGAGTAATACACAAAGAGTAAAGAGGCTGTACGGGTGCTGATATTACTTAAATATATCACAGCTATCAGCCAATCAGATTCGAGAACCAGACAGAACTGTTGTATAAATAAATAAATAAATAAATTTATTTTTTTATTTTTTTATTTTATAAAAAAATAAATAAATATTTGTAAATATTTCCCTAATTATGTTTAACAGTGCAAAGAAATTTCTGATAATATTTTCTCTTTTATAGAAAGTCTTATTTGTTTAATTTCGGCTAAAATAAAAGCTTTTACAAAAGTTTTACATTTTTTAAAAACCATTTTAAGGTCAAAATTATTAGCCCCTTTAAGGTTTTTTTTTATTTTATTTTCGATAGTCTACAGCACAAACCATCACAATAACTTGCCTAATTACCCTAACCTGCCTAGTTAACCTAATTAACCTAGTTAAGCCTTTAATTGTCACTTTAAGCTGTATAGAAGTGTCTTGAAAAATATATAGTCAAATATATATGTTTCATTTATGTCAGAAATTTACATGACCATATATGGAAAACACATATATGTCTTACAGTATATATGTCAGAAACATATATGTCCCCTAGATGTATAACACATATGTATCATATCTATGAATCACATATATCCACATGTCAGAAACATAATCCCATATATGGTAAAAACACAAATGTCCCCTACATGTACATGTACAAACATGTCCTACATATATATATATATATATATATATATATATATATATATATATATATATATATATATATATATATATATATATATATATATATAGCACATATGTACCATATATGTTAAAAACATATGTCCACATATATATCAGAAGCATATGTCCCCTACATGTATAGCACATATATGCCCCATATATGTAATAAATTTGCAACAATTTAAAAAAAACTCTTTTTTTCACATTGTCATTATGGGGTATTGTGTGTAGAATTTTGAGGAAATAAATACATTGAATTCATTTGGGAATAAGGCTCTAACATAAAAAAAAATGTGGAAAAAGTGAAGCGCTATGAATACTTTCCGGATGCTCTGTATTTTGCTAATGAATCAAAGAAACAATGACTTTCAGCGTTTGCTTACTTATATACTTTTATTTTAAATTTGGGCTGGGTGGGTAATAGTACACTTCCTTTTTTAGAACTACACCACTGATCCAGTTGTCTTCTTTTGTGTTTGGAACAAGTGAATGAGGAGAGAATTTTAAGTATTGGACAAACTCTTTAAGCCTTTTAAATATGTCCAGCTGCTGTGATCAGCCCATTGTAATGTTTTTCAGTGAATATTAAATCACTGAAAGAGCTGCAGTTTATTTTGTTTTTTTTAGGTATATTTTATATGTTTCAAAAGTAACTTCAAAGTAAAGTAATTAGTAATCTGATTACTTTTTACAATAAGTAATTGGTAACGTAATCAGATTACAATTTTTGAGTCGTACTCAGTAATTTGAAATCGATTACTTTTGTAAAGTAACTTACCCAACACTAGGGGTTGTAAGCAATTTATTTAGGCTGAATTTAAACAAACAAATCAATCTTTGTTTTACCTATAGAAATCAAATAGAATCTCTAAACACTCCCAGCAAACGACATTTCCTAAATGCCTTCCTAACATTTTTACACTCTGCTGTCAGATGCGCATAACTGTTTTAATGCAGTCTAATTGAATTCTTTAATTGAACTGTGTTTAAGTTAAATTAAAGTAGGATTTATGGTTCTTCCATCAGATGCAATACCCATAAAAATCATTCACATGACTGATAAACAAGCTCATAATTCAAAACCTTCGAATTCACCGACACGCTCGACTGCCTGTTGCATGAACACTTCAGTCTCTTTAGTGCAGGCCAGGGAAATGCAGCAATCACTGAAGCATAAAGTCATTTATAGGGCCATGTGCTGACAGTGGGCTTTGCATAAATATCATATACACTTATTTATAACTAGCGGCCTTGCTTTGTGCAAAGAAAATCAAAGATGGAACAAGAAAACTAAATTTCTCTGAACCCCTTTATTGGATTGATTGCTGTCATTCTCATTCCTTTAAACATCACAATAAAGTAAATAAATGTGGACAGGAAGTTCGCCCCTCATCAGCTGTGTTTGTTAACACACAAAAGCAGCATTGGATGCAAATTACCACAGAAGTAACAAAAAAATAAAATGTCAGCAAACACACAAAGAGCCTTGATTTAGGTCTGTGAAACACAAACTTAGTGTTATTTAATCCAAAATCATCTTGTAATGTTCACTGATATTTTATGTAAACCTATTTGAGGCTGTACAGTTTAACCTCTGAGACTGGACTGATATTTAGGTAATTGTGCAGCACTGACTCAGACTTGGACTTTGTTCTGAAAAAAAAATAGATGAACAAATGCTGAATAAAAGTGTTTTTGTGTGACTATTCAACAGTGCAACAAAGAATAAATCTCTCTATCTCTCTTAATAGAAAACATCATGTTTGCTTTATATAAATTTAATGAAAATTTGTTTACAACAAACCACAATTTTAACTTAATAGTTTGTGATTGACTGTATACAACAGTTCTGTCTGGTTCTCGAATCTGATTGGCTGATAGCCGTTCTTGCTGTGAGGCGACAGTGGTAACTACAATGGCAGGGAAGTACAAAACAACATTACAAAGTGTGAAACACTTTTACAAAGCTCGAGACAAATTTACATTTTGAAAAACACTTTTACCTTTCATCAGACAAAATTATATAGGAAAAACTATTTTACCAAAGATGAAACAAATTTACATTTTAGAAAAAACTTAACAAGCAAAAAAACACTTTTACAAGTCCTGAAACAAATTTACATTTACAGATTCCTTACGGCAAGGGAATGTACCACACACCGGTAGTGACACGGAATGTACCACACACCGGAAGTGACGTGGAATGTACCACACACCGGAAGTGACGTGGAATGTACCACACACCAGTAGTGACACGGAATGTACCACACACCGGAAGTGACGTGGAATGTACCACACACCGGTAGTGACACGGAATGTACCACACACCGGAAGTGACGTGGAATGTACCACACACCGGTAGTGACACGGAATGTACCACACACCGATAGTGACACGGAATGTACCACACACCGGTAGTGACACAGAATTTACCACACACCGGTAGTGACACGGAATGTACCACACACCGGTAGTGACCCGGAATGTACCACACAAAGGTAGTGATACAGAATGTACCACACACCGATAGTGACACGGAATGTACCACACACCGGTAGTGACACAGAATGTACCACACACCGGTAGTGACACGGAATGTACCACACACCGGTAGTGACACGGAATGTACCACACACCGGTAGTGACACGGAATGTACCACACACCGATAGTGACACGGAATGTACCACACACCGGTAGTGACCCGGAATGTAACACACACCGGTAGTGACCCGGAATGTAACACACACACTACATAATATCAATAATATCCATCTCGTGTGAGACAGGTTTCCACAAGTCTACAACTATAAAAATCATGGTTTGACTAACTGCGATAAAACAAATCAGAGCTATTCTGAGAAAATATCAGCGTGAGAGTATGTAGAAACATTTAAATGCAAGTACATGGAAACAATCAAAGCACGGCATATGTTGACTGAAAAAGATATCATAACCAGTCTCATCTTGTAGATCTGAGTAGCTCAGTTAAGTATCAATTGGTTGATACTTATGCAAAACATTTTGACGGGTTCGAATCCCGTTGATGACATGTCAGTTATAATTGTTTCTTTACATTAATTTTGGTTTACTGTTCTGCTACACAGATATTAAAATCAGTTTACACTGACACCAAGTAATAGGAATCTTTATTTGGTATGGGCATGTTTTGTTGCTGTGAAAAGGTTACGAATCTGCCAATCTGCAAACGTGAATAGTTTACATCTGAAAATAAAATATCGAACACATTGATGCAGTATGTCTGGTGTTTCCGTCTGGTCCTTTATAAACTCCAAACACCGACCACGCGTTAAGCAAAACTGCGTTAAGCTGCTCATGTGTTTGCCGCAAAACGGGCAAAACAACCCTTGACCGCTGTCCATGTTCGGTCACCATAAACTTAGTTTACACCATGTACTCCACAGCAGGGGTCCGTTCTTCGTACGTGGATTACTCAGCTGGATTTGGATATTGACGATTTGACATGATCCAGGATCGTTTCGTTCTTCAAAGCTGATCTGAGAGTTGTTGTCATAGCAATAGTTCTGCTAGCTCAAACCTGATCGGAAGCAGGTTCAATTCATATAAACAGGATTAGATCGGGTCAGTTCAAGCAAAGATAATAGAGAAAGTACCAAATTATGATATTTTCTTACAGTAGTAGTTATATACACTTGGGAAAATAGTTTAAAAAATTAACTATATATATAAAGTTATAGTTATTAATAAAATAAATAAATTTATATTAACAAAACTTATGCAATCTGCACCCTCGAAATGAAAGTACAAAGAGAAAATTTAATTATATGAACTTTTTAGATCGCTTTAGTACAATTTGTTTATGATAATAGAAATGCAGAATATGTGACTTTTTTAAAAAAAGAAATAATACATTAATGCAGTCATGAACATGTTTTGGCAGTAAATATGCCAGTGATTATGCTTCACAAAAGTTGCAGACACCTTTACCAAACCTTTTGTAAACATCCAGTTATTCCATACAGCGGTTAAAAAACAGCTACTGTAATAAAGAAAATCTTTTCTAAATGTAGAACTAAATACATTGATATGCATTGAAATACATGATAAATACTCTTGACACATGAAAGTGTAAAGCCTGCAGTTCACAACATATGTGGAAAGTTATTGCGTGTCATATTTAACAAACCGTCGACTGCTAATTTGATGTAATTTTGCTCACATGGATAATTGAATATTAATCAGATGATGTCATTACGCTGCTGTTTCGTCAGCCAATCGGTGCATTGCTGATCATGATTTCCAGGATCGATAGATCTGTCCTTCACAACACACGCAGCGATCTCAGATCAGTTCATCCAGACATTCTAATCTAATTCACGAACTTGTTTGAAGAACCAAATTAGCCAGAGATCAGTTATCAAGATTAAAAGATCCAGGATCGGCAAAATCATCTTAGATCATTTAAGCGAGGTACGAAGAACGGACCCCAGGAATTCACCGGGCTCACCAACAACAACAACTTTCCCCCGTGTCATTCCAGGTGTGGTACATTCCGTGTCACTACCGGTGTGTGGTACATTCCCTTCCCGTAAGGAATCTGTAATTGTAAATTTGTTTCAGGACTTGTAAAAGTGTTTTGCATCTTGTTAATTTTTTTCTAAAATGTAAATTAGTTTCATCCTTGGTAAAATTGTTTTTCCTATATAATTTTGTCTGATGAAAGGTAAAAGTGTTTTTCAAAATGTAAATTTGTCTCGAGCTTTGTAAAAGTGTTTCACACTTTGTAATGTTGTTTTGCACTTCCCGCCACTGTAGGTAACCACTGAGCAACCATGGAAAAAATATGAAAAAGAATTACAATTTCACAGGAGGGCTACTAACGAATTTCTTCTTGATCAAAAGTCAGAACTTGAAGTGGTGGTGCAGCTTTCCACACTCATTCCCCTGTGCCAAACGAAAAAAGAAATCCAGGTTAAATAAAAGGTAATCAGGCTCAGCGCTATATCTGTCAGCTGGACTGAAGGAGAGAGCGGCGGTGAGAGGGACTCATCCTGTTCTCCAAGACTTGACTGTGTGGTCCCTCTGTTCATAGAAAGAGAGAGAGACAGATTGACATTCCATCCCGCAACACGACCTCATCCGGCGAATAGTGATTAGCCAATCAGCATTCCGGTCACGCGAGCTCCGCTATCAATGAGTGAGTGAGACGGAGCGAGAGATAGTGAGCCGTGCAGAGACACAGAGAGAGACAAGCTGGCCTGCAGATTCAATGGGAAGCGAAGCTGGCCGATGTTGATGCAAAGTACTGACAAACGGCGAGATGAAGCATTAGGCATGACTGATGAAGATGTATGGCGCATGGCACGCATGCACACACACACACAAACGCTCCATCATGGGTAATGCCACACACAGCAGGACACCTGTGAGGCTCCATACATGTATGCATATTCACTGTGTTGACTCATGCTGAATGAAACGCTGGTAAATACACACGCATGTGGATGAATCGGCTGTATACTTTTACACTCACTGGCAGAGTCACAGTAATAAGGTCACTGAGATATACCAGCCTGATCTCACGAGAAAACGTAAGTATTTTACGTTTTGGCAATTTAGTGGCTAATTCGTACGAATTCGTACGAGTTCAGTCGTAAGAAAATGTACGATTTTAAAAAGGAGGCGTGGCACCTAACCCCACCCCTAAACCCAACAGTCATTGGGGGATACGCAAATCGTACTAAAATGTACGAATTAGATCGTACGAATTTGTACGAATTAGCCACTAAATGAAAAAGTTACGAATTGCCGTGAGATTGTGTTGGATATACCAACACAATCTCACGGCAATTCGTAACTTTTTGATTTAGTGGCTAATTCGTATGAGTTTGTATGATCTAATCCGTACAATTTAGTAAAATTTGCTCATCCCCCAATGACTGTTGGGTTTAGGGGTGGGGTTAGGTGCCACGCCTCCTTTTTAAAATCGTACAATTTCGTACAAATGAACTGCAGTTTTTAATTTAAAAAATTTTTTTAAAAACGTTTTAAGGTCAATATTATTGGCCCCCTTAAGCAATTTCTATTTTGTTTTTTAATTGTCTACATAACAAACACTGTTATACAATGACTTGTCCAATTAACATTAAGCAAAAATTGGTAACAATATGTTGATGTTTGGGAAAGCCACATTTTTGCTTACTATAACATTTATTTGAGGGCACATAGTTTACCCCTTTTTTATGATTTAATATTAATATTATAGTTCTGAGTCTGCCAGTTTAGGTTCAGTTCAAAACAAAATTTTAAAAATTTGACTAACATATAGGTGAATATATATATAAACCCATATAAATGCATGTATGTACATATAATATAGGAAAACGGCCAATTTTATATATGTCACAAATATCAAAACCTACAGTTGAAGTCAGAATTATTAGCCCCCCTGAATTATTAGCGTGCCAGTTTATTTTTTCCCTGTTTTCTGTTTAACAGAGAGCAGATTTTTTTTCAACACATTTCTAAACATAATCATTTTAATAACTCATCTCTAACAACTGATTTATTTTATCTTTGCCATGACGACAGTAAATAATATGTTACTAGATATTTTTCAAGACACTTCTATACAGCTAAAAGTGACACATAGATATATACACTAGATATCGCAAAGGGACCCTGAGCATGCGTCAATGGTGCCGCCATATTTGTACAGTACTCCCAGGACAAGTGTCATTCAACCGCACTAGTCAACACAGTTTTATTACGTAAAGATGCTAGACTTTAGCGCTGTGTACGGGTGTAGTAACGAGCAAACAAAGAAAACAAAGCACAAAGGCAGAACATTTCATAGGTAAGATTAAATTTTTACGTTTTTGTATGTTCAGAACTTTTGTGCTAAACAGGTAATGTTATTGATGATAATACAGTCACTTACTGCATTTACCATGAGGCAAAGTAGCTCCAACTCACACTAAATACTAGGCTTATGCTAGTTTTGTTGAATAAAATCAGCAAACAATGCAAAATAAATACGACAACGAGATGCTGCAGTGCTTGTATTATTGTTGGCTAGTGAACGAGTCGTTCATAATGGAGATTCATTCACAAACGAATCGCTCCTTCCGTCAGTATGAGAAGTGAAAGCAGGAGAGAGGCTGTGTTTTAGGACACAGATTGGATCAAATACAACAGGGAGGGTGGATAGTATATTTCCATACACACAAACACAAGCTTTTTGTCAGAAATGCCTGTGCAATCACTGATCTATCAATGTACAAAAGTGATGTAAAATTATAATTTTCGGAATTAAAAATAAAATTTGAATACTAACATCCAGGAAAACTCCCGATCATAGATATATGTGTATATGTGTATATCTCTAGCTTTGGATGGCAACAGTCCTCCACTGTACCTTGGTCCCGCATTCATTTCAATGGAGCGCTACTCTGTTCCAAAATAGCGGTTCAACTGACGCATTCCTTCCAATAGACTAATGTATATATCTATGAAAGTGACATTTAAAGGCTTAACTAAGTTAATTAACTAGGCAGGTTAGGGTAATTAGGCAAGTTATTGTATAACGATGGTTTGTTCTGTAGACTATCGGAAAAAAAAATTAGCCTAATTTTGTCCTTAAAATGGTGTTTAAAAAATTAAAAACTGCTTTTATTCTAGCTGAAATAAAGCAAATGAGACTTTCTCCAGTAGAAAAAATATTATCAGACATACTGTGAAAATTTCTTTGCTCTGTTAAACATCATTTGGGAAATATTTAAAAAAAAAAAAAGAGAAAAAAATTCAAAGGGGGCTAATAATTCTGACTTCAACTGTATATTAAAACATATATGTTTACTGTATATAGGTTCTTTCCATGTGGGTATGTTAGAGATGAATGAGAGAAAAACAAGAGAAAAGAGATGAAGATAAACAAGAAGCATAGAATGAGGAATCTGTCAAAAAGCAAAAGACATAAAAAAATGAAGAAAAAACATTGAAAGAAAAGAAAGATTGACACAAAGAGGGATGAAATGAAAGGCAAGAATGCACAGCTAAAGAAAGAGAGAGATGAGAGAAGAAGAAAAAACAAGGTTCCCACTGAGCGTGTGCAGTGGGATCCATCATCGGCTGCATATGTGTGCATGCAGGGATCAATGTGATGATGGGAATCAGAGAGAGGAAAATGATCAACTCCTGCAAACACACAGCACTGCGCTCCGACAGCACCAGAGGCTCACTGCAATTAATGAAGCGTGCCGCTCGGTTCTTCAAAACCAACGGCACACAAAAAACACAGCGAGTCAAAAAATCTACAGCATCTCTGTTGCTAGAGGCACACCACAGTACATATTTAGGACGCCTCCCTCATCTGACCCATTAACTTTAGGCTTTAGAGTCTCTTCTAATGCTCTGATGAGTTGATTCAGGTGTGTTTGATTAGGCTGAAAATGTATTGGCGTACGTTTGGGAACAGGCTTGGGAAACACTGATCTACACAGTAATAGCTTGAGTGTGAAACTCCAGTCAATGAACATGCAGCTCAAAGCACATGTGGTCATCTTCAAGGTGAGCATAATCACCATCTGGACCACCATCTGCAATTATGTAATGTCTTTCAACATCAAAGCATGCGGTGATTTGTGGGACGGTGTTGGGGGGGAGGTCAGTTTCCGGCACATAATTTAATGGCGTAACACTGTGGACATATGGAATATGTGCAACAAGCATGGCGGAGATTACATCCTTCAATATGCTCTACCACATGTTCATATTATCCCTCCACGAGCAACTCGATGACACGTCTTCCATTCTTAATTATAGCTATAATCTGAGCGAATGTAAATTACGAATCGATAATTAGACTGCAGTGCGCTAGTATGATTGAACAAGCAGCGTCACGAGATTAATATTTCATTTTTCTTTTCATAACAGTTCCATGGATTCAGATGAGTGTCAATAGTCAAGGTTGTGTGTTCAGTTTAACAATGTAGCGTTTAAAGGTCACGTCTGAATCACAATGGTGCTGACACATGTATGCAATTCAGTGATAGAGGATTCTACACAGGTCCATCTCTAAAGATGATTGGTTGATCTGTGTTCAAGGGCATTATATGCATATGTGTAAAGTAACAGTATAGTATACACAATAAATTAGCAGAGCAAACACAAACCTATATGCTTCAAATGTGAGTGTATTTATTCATTTTTCTTCGGCTTAGTCCCTTTATTCATCAGGGGTCGTCACAGTGGAATGAACCGACAACTTATCCAGCATATATTTTACTCGGCGGATGCTTTTCCAGCTATAACCCAGTACTGGGAAACCTCCATACAGACTCATTTGCACACATACATTACAGCCAATTTAACTTATTCATTTGACTTATAGGGGCATCACGGTGGCGCAGTGGGTAACACAATCGCCGCACGACAAGAAGATTGTCAAGAAGTCAAGAAGTCAGTCGGCATTTCTGTGTGGAGTTTGCATGTACTCCGTGGGTTTCCTCCCAGTGCTCCGGTTTCCCCCACAAGTCCAAAAAACATGCGCTATAGGGGAACTGGATAAGCTAAATTGTCCATAGTATATGTGTGTGAATGAGTATGTATGGGTGTTTCCCTGTGATCGGTTGCAACTGGAAGAGCATCCGCTGCATAAAACATATGCTGGAATAGTTGGCGGTTCATTCCGCGGTTGTGACCTCTGATAAATAAAGGGACTAAGCTGAAAAGAAAATTAATGAATAAATGTTGACCAATAAAGAATATATTTTAGGCCAAGCAAAAAAAATAATTAAATAAAAAAATGAATAAATAAATTAAAATTAAAATAAATAAATAAATAATTAAAAGCATCCATAGATTTAATTATTCACAATGCAAGACTAAACTGACTACAAATTAGGAAATAAAATGGTAAGAATAAAACTCATTAAACTTTGAGAAAAGCCATTGTGTTTCGAGAAAAAAAACTAACTAAATAAAATTAAATGAAGTTAATTAAATTCTGAGATCAAACTCGTTAAATCGCGAATAAAATCCTGTTTCGAGAAAAAAAAAAAAGTTGAAACAAAATGTACAAACGCTTCTGCAGATGAGAAATAATGTAGCTAGAGCTATGTATGGCTGCGTTTCGTCTTTAAAATGAACGCTACAGAGCGGTATGAAGTCATAGGCTTACCAACTGACCGCTTACTTCCACTTCACTGCTCCCAGTTTGTTCAGTGGCTCGCCATTTACGTTGGTGGACTAGAGACGCAGAGCGGAGTTGACCGTGATGACAAGTTTGAGTCCGGTGCAGAACGTTTCCAGAAAGCAGGTTAGATTAAAACAAAAATTAAAATAAACAAGTAAATGACAGGGTGAGAATGTGGTAAAATCTGAAAAAGTGGTAAAAATCAGATAAGGGCTCTTCTTTTTCTGGATTGCTTTTCAAAACACTGCAGTTGGGTATAGGGATGGAGGAGGGTGGGTCAATCAATCGGTCGTTCGGTCATTTAGTCAGTCAGCCGACAGCAGCCTCTGGTGGATTTAAATTTGAGATTTAAAAAAACATACACAGCGCCCCCTGGTGGATTCAGGAAAACAAAGTCTGCAAAAAAAAAAAAAAGTAGCTCCTGGGACATATTTGGCACTCTCTAGAAATGTATATAGTGGTACATATCATCAGAATGAACCAGGGTTTGTTTATTCTCTCAATTTTTAATGTTTTTTTTTCCCAAAAACAAACTTTATTGTCAAAATGTAATGGGTTTATTCTCAGCTCTTTTTTCCCTTTGAAATTGACTGAGACTTTTCTCAAAACACAAATTTGTTCTTGACAGCATTTTATTAAATCATTCTCGTAACATTTTATTTTGCATTAGAATGACTTTATTTTGTATTATTGCTTGGCTCTTTCATAAACCTAATTATTGACTAACAGCACTTAAATAGGTAGCGTGTACAGTTGAAGTCAGAATTCTTAGCCCTCATGATTTTTTAGCCCCTCTGTATATTTTTTCCCAATTTCTGTTTAATAGAAATAAGATATTTTTCAACAAGTTTCTAAACATAATTAATAACTCATTTCTAATAACTGATTTCTTTTATCTTTGCCATGATGACAGTCCATAATATTTTACTAGTTATTTTTTAAAATACTAGTATTCAGCTTAAAGTGACATTTAAAGGCTTAACTAGGTTAATTAGGTAGGTTAGAGTAGTTAGACAAGTTATTGTATAACAGTGGTTTGTTCTGCAGACTCAAAATAGTTGAAAACCAAAATATTGCTAAAGGGGTCTAATCATTTCTTACCTTAAAATAGTTTTTAAAAATTAAAAACTGCTTTTATTCTAGCCGAAATAAAGCAAATAAGAAAATTATAGGAAATACTGTGAAAACTTTCTTGCACTGTTAAACATCATTTAGGAAATATTGGAAAAAGGAGGGCTAATATTTATGACATAACAACTATACATAATGCTAATCAAAGAGATTACAACAGTAAAACAAGGTCAATAACACAGCACAAGCTCCA
Source organism: Danio rerio (assembly GCF_052040795.2). Classification (NCBI taxonomy): domain Eukaryota; kingdom Metazoa; phylum Chordata; class Actinopteri; order Cypriniformes; family Danionidae; genus Danio; species Danio rerio. The sequence continues at coordinate 6,973,349 of NC_141039.2, forward strand.
TGATTGAATGATTCTGGCCAAAATAAGCAACTTCAATATACTCCACCAGGCAATTTTGTGTTCTGAAAATCTTACGGGTTTATAATAATTGATGAACTAATTCTCAAACTCTTTCTTAAATGAAAAGGTTAATCTGTGACAGCGGTGAGGGGAAGTTGAAGCTTAACCGAAGAGACAAGACACTTAACCTCGCTCAGACCTGGAGGGCTCACGCGTCTCATGCTTACACGGACTACAGTTCAAGTGTCAGGTTAGATGCGCTGACCTTCAATATAGACGGTGTGTGGGAGTTTTGAATGACAGGAGTGCAATTATTTCCATGTCTTTTTTTTTCCTGGCTCCAGATATGGCTGCTGCTTTTGTGCGGTACCGCTTCTGGTGGTCACTATGTCTTTTTCAGCTACTCCACCTAAAAGCTGAAATGCGCCATGAATAAAATGAACCGAAGGCTAACAGTGTTCGGCTGCTTCCTTAGTGGCAGAGAAGTATTGCGGTGTTAAAAATGCGATCGCTGTAGACAAAATACCAAGAAACAAGAACAAACCAATGGCAAAGCTAATCAAGTTTCTGCCTGGGGCACAAGGCTAACAGACAAACTCATAAAGAGTCCTAAAAGCTCTGGAAAATGCACTTCTCCTTAATGGCTTCCATCTTAAATGTTGCCCTTCGTGCGGCTAAGCCCTGCATTGAGTCTTTGATTGCTTCTATCTGATGTTTTATTCACATAATGCTGGGAGAAGGAACGCTATCCAAGTTCTGTTGATGCGCTCCCTTATTATTTGTGTTGAAGCCTCAATTTCACAGCATGTGAGGCGGGTGTACTGTTCAACGGATGGGTTTTAAATTGACTGAAGATTTCGTGTCAGTGTTTATTCGAAGACAAAGAAGATTTTATTGTGTTTATACTGTAATAGCACAACATTGCGTGCTTGGTACAAATTATGTTTTACTGCCAACAGTCACCTTTAAGTGTGGCATATTGCCTGGTTTAAGGCTATGTTGATAAAGTAAACATGTGTTTGTGGTTACAAACCCTAATCAGAACAATTTGGGACAGTATGGAAAATGCAAATAAAAGAAGAAAGTAGTGATTTCTAAATTTACTTTGACTTGCAGACAATATGAACAGAATATTTCATGTTTTGTCTGGTTAAATTTATTTCATTTGTAAATATACATCCTTTCCTGTTTTTCAGACCTACAAAACATTTCAAAAAAAGTTGGGACAGGAGCAGTTTAGGACTTGCTTTAAATTTGGAAATTACTACTTTGGTTTTTTATTTGTGTTTTCCATACTGTCTCAATTTTTCAGGATTTAGGGTTGTCAATACCATATACCAATACACTTTCCCAGACATAACAGAAAATAAAGAACTGTGAATAATAAATGTAATACCATGGTATTTGAACAAAACATAGTAGTTCGGTAATTTGTTCATATTTTTTAAGTATTCAGGTTCTAAAGTTATTATATACTGTATATACAGTTGAAGTCGTTTTTTTTCTCCATTTTTAAAAAATATTTCCCAAATGTAAGAACTATGGCCACCAGTAAGCAGAACTTTCCCACAATAGAAAGTCAATGGTGCTGGTTGGATTGTTTTCCTCTCTGATAGGGGCGTGGCCTAAATGTGCCCTGTCTCTATACTGACACTGAGGAAAAGACATTGTTGAATGAAGTCATTATTTTTGTTTTTTATATATGCATAATTTTCTGATTCAACCACTGAAGGCATATGATAGGATGTTCTTTGCTATTTTTCTAGACTTTCTGAAAGAGTCAGGACTGTTGTTGAGTATGGAGGATGAGGGAGCTCTCAGATTCCACATAAAATTTCAAGAGTTCACACTTAACTGATGATTGATTGTAAAGCTTGTCTGGCATGCTGTCCCGGGAGAGAGCCCTGAGCTCATAAGATCCTTGAGCCCGGGGCTCTCTCCCGTTTGCAAGGCGAGAGGGGAGTTTGAGCTCAGGTGGATCTCGAGAACTCCCCTGCTGTATTAGCTAATGAACAGATAGGGATTGAATTAAGATGTAACTACTTATTAGGAGCATGTCTATGGTGCTGATTTGGATTAGTCAATTAACTTAAGTTGTATGTTTTTGGATGGTGGGAGGAAACAGGGGTACCTGGGGGAAACCAACGTGAGCACGGGGAGAACATGTAAACTCCGAACAGAAATGTTGGCTGGCTTGGTAAGGACTTGAACCAGTGACGTTCTTGCTGGGAGGCAACAGTGCTAACCACTAGCCCACCGTGCCACCCATCTAGGAAAAGGAGGAGGAGTAGGGGTGGAAGGGGGGATTCTTCAAAACAAAGATGGCTGTCATATGGAACTCATAACTATTATAGTGGCTTTGGAATAGTCTGATTGGTGAATCATAAATTTAAAAATGTGGGGACGGCTGCAAGCAATCCTAAGCACACGATCCTTTTGAAATTAGTTTATAAATAAACTTCAAAGACGAATGAATGTCTAGCGGGTTTGGAATAACATGAAGATGAGTGATTACTTACATAGACTGCATTTGAAATCATATACTTTCATACTATATAGTGCATTAAAAACAGTATGCGAGCTGAGTGGTATATCCAAATTCATAGTAATCGAAGAACAGAATGCGAGAACTACCCAGATGACCTGCTACTTCCAGCGAGTGCACATCCAATGAATGCTACTCTCTCCCATGATGCCATGAGCGAATTCATGAACGGGAGTGAAGCGTCCAACTGACGCAGGTAGAACACGTTATAATGATTATCGCACACAATGGCTCACATTCATACAATATAGAATGAATTTTTCTAACGATCATGAATTACATTTAAATATGGTACCTACTCGAGTTCTTCAGATGCAGCCATAATTGTATTTATTTATTAATTTTTTTGGCTGAACTAACATTTTAAGTGCATTTCTAAGAAATCCATGCAAAATAAGAACAAACATTTTGAACTTTGCAAGCATGCAAAAAAAAGTCCATCTCTAAAAGTATGAGATTCATCTGGAAAAGCCACTTGCTTCATTACTCTGTGTGTTTTTGTGTGTGCAGATGGTGAACAGTGCTGCAGACCGCACTTGCGAATCTATTATTTATTTGACGACCGATTTAATTTTTATCAAGCCATCATGTTTATTTTTCCAATCCACAGGTCGCAATTGAAATTCTCAGAAGGCAAGCAGGCAATAATATAAAGTAATAATAAATAAGGAAATGAATAAACGAAAGTAATGGAGCAGTGGGCAAATCAGTCAGCAGGACTCCTGGGCTTTTTCTCTTATTGACTGCAGGGCTGCAGGCTGTGCTCATATTAATGCTGTTTAAATTCCTTTATGTTCCAGGCAGGTTCGAAAATGAATGCAGTCGGTTTGGATTTCATTTCGATCTACTTAGATCTATGTTTTACTTTACAAAAATTAACATACGCTTATCGGGGCTGGGTTAGGGTAAGAAATGATCCGGGTCAGTTTGGGTTGGGTATTGATTTTAGCATCCGCCACAAATGTTTACACTTTGAGAAATAAAGTAAGAAGAGCTGCGCATTTTAAAAGGGACAGATTTATATCAAAATAGTTTATATTGGTACTTTAAAGGGCCATTCGTAACAAGCAAGATAACTATAAATATTATTATAACAATAAACATGTTTTTTTCCACATAGGCGAACGTTAGCGATGTTGTTTTTTGTTAATACTTTTTGCATTACTGCCTTGCAACCAGCAGATGTCATCAGTGTGCTATTAGCTCATCTGACCAGTGAATCCAGCTTATGTAACTTAATCTGTAAAATCAAACGATGAATTTAGCAATGGCAGTCAGTGACAGTGTAGTGGAAAATAATGATAAAAATAAATGGAAGTTATTCAAGCCAGACTCACAATTGAACTATAAGACATTATATTTTAACGATAAGAAATTATTTTGTGAATATCTTACTATTAATCTTTTATTTAGGCTAACAGTTTGTGTTTTCCCATGTTGTTTTGGCTGCTGAAGGACGGTCTTTGAATGCAATATATGTCAGCTCAAATGTTATCCATTCGTCTTGTTTATTTTGTGGATAACTGACCGACAAAACAATGTTTTAAAATTAATACACAGATTATACCAAACAAAATTTGTTCCAAAAAGACAAAGACGCCCTAATGGCAGTCAGTGTAGTGGAAAAAAATATCCCAAATTATTTTCCAAAAGCATTTTCCAATAAGGCAACACAAAGACAGCGAAGTAGCACTTTATTTTACACTCAAATTGTGAGTCTGGCTTGAATAACTTCCATGTATTTTTATCGTTACTTTCTGTTATAGTCAATCGTTTTCTAGATAGCCATTATATTTAAATAATCTTTGAAAACAAGGCTTAACATCAAGCAGAGCTTCTCTACAATGTCGTCTGCTGCTTTAAATTGCAGGAGTCCTTTCTATTTCAATGGATTCTGCAACAGTATGACTCCGCGGACGGCTTCTGTTTCCTACGTCAGTGGACTTAAGATGCAGAGAGGAGGTAACTGTGAGGACAGGGTTCGAGTCCGGCAAAGAACGATTCCAGAAAGCAGGTAAAACAAAAGGCAAAATATAAACAAGTAAATAACAGGATGAGAGTGTGGTTTCGAAAACATGGTAAAAACCAGGCGGCCATGAGGACTTTTCTTTTTCTACATTGCTTTTGAAAACACTGTCAGTTGGGTTTAGAGAAGGCAGTGGGCGGGTCAGTTGGTGCTTTTGAAAACACTGTCAGTTGGGTTTAGGGAAGTGGGTGGGTACATTGGTCAGTCGATTAGTCAGTCAGACAGTCGACAGCAGCCTCTGGTGGATTCACGAGAGACCAGCAGGCGCAAATGGCACTCTCAAGAAAACTTTGAGATTTGAGAAAGCGTACACAGCGTCCTCTGGTGGATTTGCGAAAACCATCTCGAATCTCCTGGGATGTTTTTGGTGCTCTCCAAAAATGTATACAGGGGTACATATCAATAATGAGCATGGGTTGGGATTCTGACTAGCTTTCAGTGTTTTATTGTTTATTAGTTCTGAAAAAATGTACTCAAAGTGATCTCAATGATATCGCTTCTCCACATCTTTATCGTTATAACTTTGGTCTAAACTCAAAAAATATTTTTGCTGCTTGTTCAAACTACTTATTTAAAATAAACTGAAACAACACAATTCTTGAGATTCTTTTGGGACAACTTAATTGTTTTATGTTTACTCCACATCAATTTGTTAAGTTAACTTAATCAATTCGTGTTGGGACAACAGGAATGAATTGTCTGGAACGCTGCCTTTTTTACAAAGTGGGTTTATTTTTAGAATGATTTTTAGAACATTGTACAAACTAGAATGTAGAGCATACAGAATATAGTACGTAAAAAAGTGTCAGCTCTTTTATCATTATTTCTGAGACTGAAGATCAAGACACTCAAGATTCGATCCATTTAATTCATTAGCAAATCATTTCAACTTGTCACGTGAACTAGATCAAAATATGACTCAAAAGAATGATTTGTTCATTAATTATGCTCTACTTTTCTCAGGGATGCGCCAAGAAGATCTGGGATGACTTCCAGATTTTTAGCAATTCACATAAAGCTCCCATCAGCATTGGAAGTCTTAAATGTAGCACTTTGATTAGTTTTATTCTGTTTTCATTGAAATTTTGACATTGCTAAAGTTATGATCTAATGTGAGTAAAGGCAGAGATCTTTTTGTCTATATTGTGACGTATGCCTGAGTGTAACCTGGATATATATATATATATATATATATATATATATATATATATATATATATATATATATATATATATATATATAAAGGCTATGTAGCATTGTTGACTAGATTTTAACTGGGAATTACAGTCAAAAGTGAAGGTAGATGAATCCCTTAAACATAATTATTTATTCATTTATTTTGTTTTAGCTTAGTCCCTGATTTATCAGGTGTCGCCACAGCGTGATGAACCACCAACTACTCTAGAATGTTTTACACAGCATATTAAAGAAGGTTAATATGGACTTTTTATGCAATATGAAGCTCACACTTGTTCTCAGGAACATTTGCTGTGGATGTTGATACAAGGCTTCTGCCAGTATCAAATTTTCTTTGAACAGTCTTTATCACAATATATATATATATATATATATATATATATATATATATATATATATATATATATATATATATATATATATATATATATATATATATATATATATAAACTAAATCAGGACTAAATCAGATTAAAGCAAGTGTTAAAATCTTAATATTAGTATTAATTATTCATTTCCCTGCTGGTGAAAAGAGAACGTGCAAGAAAGTAGTATTGATACTAACCAAAAGCAAGATTGTATCATTTTAAAAACTTCAGCATTGATATTTATGGATATTTTAGACAACCCTACTCATCTGAATATTCTTAAAGGCTCTCTAATACAATGTTTCTCAACCACGTTCCTGGAAGACCACCAGCTCTGCACATTTTCCATGTCTCCTTAACCAAACACACCTAATTCAGATCATCAGCTCATTAGCAGAGACTGAAAGACCTGTAATGGGTGTGAAAGACAAAGGAGACATCCGAAACATGCAATGCTGGTGGTCCTCCAGCAAAGTGGTTGAGAAACACTGCTCTAATAGTAATAAATAAGTAAAAAGTAATAAATAAAAGTAAATAAAATTAATTAATTATTGCTCAGTGTATTTTGAAGTACCCACCGTATCAATATTGTGCATGCTCATTATTACAATATATTGAATTATTGGTATATCACCATATGTCTAGTACTGTACCTAACAAGTACTGATCATTTTTCTTCATGGACGTTAAATGTATCATCAGCAGCCTCAGGTATTAATTTAGTTTTGCCTGTGTATGTTTATTCATTTTCACACTGCCAGCAGCTGTTGACTTGCATGAGTCACCGCAGTTTCCGCTACAAATCTTTAATGTTCTACTGAAGAAAAATGGTCATCTACAGCTTGGATGACCTGAGAGTATTTTTGTTGGGGTGGTGAACTATCCCTTTAAGGAATGGAGATAAATCCTGCATACTACATCACCGAGAAGCCGTTTTCAGCAGAAAGTCCAGTTATCTCATTTTAAAGTACAAAAAAGAAATGCACAGAATTGTCCTCAATATGCTCGACAGCATGCACTTAGAAAATTGATAGGGCAAAGATTCATTTAGGCCAATTTTGAGTTTTACATCGAACCAGAAAACACTTCTGTAAAATCCTCTGCAAGGTCTTCTGAGGATATACAAAAACTCCTGCACACTCGCAATCCTCATTAACTTTCATTACATTGAAGACTGCGGCCAAGACATTCTTCCTAAAACACTTTTCAGTGTTTCATAAAAGAAAAAAAGGTCGCATGGATTAAAAAAGACACAAGGATTCCATTTAAGTTCATTCAAGGGCTAATTTGTACCTTTATAAAAACTTTCTTCCAGCCTTTTCTAATAAATCAAATTACTTAAAGGGATAGTTCACCCAAAAATGAAAACTCTGTAGTTATTTGCTCACCTTTCACTTGTTTCAAAACTATTTGAGTTTCTTTCTTCTGTTGAACACAAAAGAAGATATTAAGAAGAATGCTGGAAAGTGGCAGCCATTGACTTCCATAGTGTTGCTGCTACTATGGATGTCAATCAGTGGTGGAAAGAGTACTGAAAAATCATACTCAAGTAAAAGTACTATTACTTGCCAACAAATGTGGTGTGAGTAGAGTAAAAGTATCTGTTGTAAATATTACTCAAAGTAGGAGTAAAAAGTAGCCCTTTCAAAAGTACTCAAGAGTAGTGAGTGAGTAATGAGTATTACGCTGTGAACGCTGATGCATTTACATGTAATTTGTGCATGTGTGTGTAAACGTAACATTCTGTAGTGCATGGAGTTACTGCCCAGCAGGCACACAAAGTCATAAGACATTAACATTAGGTTATATTTAGGTCATGATGTCAGGTGACCAAAATTCAATGCCTAGCCAGCGTCTAAGGACAACGTTATATTGATGTCCAATAATGACATCAAATGGTGTTGATATTTTGTTGATTTTAGGTTGTGTTGAAAAGTGACCAAAATCCAACATTGAGCCAACATCTGAAACCAAAGCCTTGTTGACATCAAATACTGATATTTATCCATCAGGTATGGCAACCAGAATCCAACATCTGATAGACGTCATAGTGGTAAAGTCTCCACAATGTCAAGCTGTAATATCATTAGATGTTGATATTTGGTTCATTTTAGGTTGAACGTTGGACATCGAGGTCACCTGTAGTTAAGTTCTGACATCAACCTGATTTTCATTTCCAAACAAAGTGCAAGGTCCCCACAACGTGAAGTTTATTCATAAACTAATTTCGAGAGGATCACGTGCTTATGATTGACACGGCTGGCCCCGAGTCAAGCTAATGTACGAACCACCAATCAGACTACTCCTAACCAAGTATAAATAACCAAACACCTTACCTTTAGTCATCTTCGTCTTGAAGAATCCTCCCTTCCACCCCTTCGCCTCCTCCTTTGTCTACAGGGCAGCACGGCGGCCAAGTGGCCAGCACTGCAGCCTCACAGTAAAATGCCTCCGGTTCGGGCATCTACCCAAACGGTCAGCATTTTCGTGTGGAGTTCATGTTCTCCCCGTGCTTGCGTGGGTTTTCCCCGGGTCCTCCGGTTTCCTCCCACACTCCCAAAAACATGACACTTAAGTAAATTGACTAAACCAAATTAGCACCAAATTCGATTCAATTCTGTCAGCAACGCATAACCTTAGCAACCCTCACGCAGCAGGAGGGAGGGGAGTTCTCGAGATCTACCCGAGCTCAAACTCCCCTCTCGCCCTGCAACGGGAGGGAGCCCCGGGCTCGAGGCTCTCATGAGCTCGGGGCTCTCTCCCGGGACAGCATGCCAAACTAGCTTATTACCAATCATCAGCTAAGTGTGAACTCTTGAAGATGGGGTACAACGTCAATCTGACGTCCTGTTGACGTCTTGTGCCTGCTGGGTGTTTAAGGCCATTACAGTCATCATACAGAAAACATCCACCATCATCTCATCAGTGACATGCATGTAAACAGTCTCTGGGTCAATGCATGTAAAGATTTTGGACATCTTCTTGGACACTTTTAATGCTTCCAAACAGTTTGCTGCATTTATATATCATCCATGTCTTGAGATAGTTCATTATGATGCGATTATGATTTACCTTCTATGCGTGATTTGACAGGAATCACAAAACTGATTTTTCTAATCCTTATAGACATCCTGGGAGGTACGTATTTTTGTTGTTTTTGTTTTCACGAATCTGCGAGAGGCCACTTTGTGCACTTTTTCATATCTCAAATGTCTCTCGCAAGCGGCGTTCGCACCCACTGTTCTCAAGTAAACCCACCAGAGGCAGCTATCGATCGACTGAATGATTGACTGGGTGACCGGCCAATCGACTGACTCACCTTCCGTCTTCCCTAAACACAACCAATTTTACCCATTGACCCGACAACCCAATTACTTCCTCTAAACCCGATCAACGGTTTACAAAAGCCGCCAGAAAAAGAAAAGCCCTCATCTGATTTTTACCATGTTTTCATATTTTACCACATTCTCACCCTGTTGTTCACTCAGTCATTTTATTTTTTGGATTCTGTTTTTGTCCTACCTGATTTCTGGAACCGACCTTGCCTGAACTCGAACCCAGTGGTCGTCATTGTCAACTCATTTCTGCGTATCAAGTCTGCCGACGTACATGACGAGCTAACTGGACAAACTGGCTAAAAGGAACGGCGTCACTCCACCCCATAGCGTTCGCTTAAATAAAATGAAATGAAGCCATACGTACCTCCGGCTACATAATTGTGGTCTCCAGAAACGTCCATAGGTCTACGTTTTCAGAATGAGCCTGTGTTGGAATGCTGTGTGCAGTGGAAAGCCAGGCTTATTAGTACTATTGGTGTGTTTTGTGCAATGCTTGCTTTCTTTCTGTTCTCACTGGTGTCTATTCTATTCTTATTACTCAAAAAGTTCTTTGATATTCAAACAATGCCTTAATTACTGTTTTGTTTTCAGCGTTTATATCTAAACCAAACAGAGCAGCTTCCATACCAGACTCCCTTGACAAACTGTGTCACAGTCTGGTATGGAAGCTGCTCTGTTGCTGAGCGTAAGGCACTGCAGCGGGTGGTGAAAACTGCCCAACGCATCACAGGGACTACTCTGCCAGCCATAGAGGACATCCAGAAGAAACACTGTTTGCGCCGAGCACGCAGTATTCTGAAGGACACCTTTCACCCCGCTCACAGACAGTTTTCTCTCCTGCCCTCCGGCAGGCGCTTCAGGCTCCCCCATACAAAAACCAGCAGACTGAGGAACAGCTTTTTCCCCAGAGCTGTCTCCCTCCTGAACTCTGCCCCACACTGACTCTTTTGCCCCCCACTGAATCTTTTAATTGTAATTATGTTTTAATTTAATTGTAATTTTGTAATTATGTACACACCCACTATACATATACACTTGTAATCATGCTTATTTATCTGCATACTACTGACTATTAATAGCAACCTGTACATATATTCATATATTGTAACATATATACTTGTAATCATGTTTATCTATCTGCACACTACTGATTATTAATAGCAACCTGCACATATATTCATATATTGTAAATCTGTTCATAGCTTATCCAACCTGTATATAATGTTCATAGTACATCCATCTGTAAATATCACCATAGTTTTCTATAACTGCACTTTATAACTTATTCCTGTATCCTGCACTTGCTGCTATTGCACTGCTGGTTAGACCTAAACTGCATTTCGTTGCATTGTACTTGTACATGTGTAATGACAATAAAGTTGAATCTAATCTAAACTAATCCAAACAATGTCCATTTTCCAACCATACACAACAAACACAATCTGTAAGTACACTCAAAAAACTACCATTGCTGTTTGTTCAACCTATTGTTTAAAACGAGCTGAATCAACACAATTCTTGAAGGTTTTTTGGGGATAACTTAAATGTTTTATGTTCAATCCACTTAAATTCGTCAAAACAATGAAGTTAACTTAATCCATTTGTGTTTGGACAACATGAAGAAATTATGTGGAACCCTGCATTTTTTACAGTGTAACGTCCTTAGCATATCAGCAGCGAACATTACGTCACGTATTTAACATTCGCACGCTAAGCTGATAAGTTCCAGAATGCGTCTCTGCCACTTTTCAAATTGCCCATACGCCCGTCTCTGAACCGTAGCTCAGTGGATCCACTATAGAGACTGATATGTGCAGTGGGATTAGTATTATGGGATGCCCAGGACAATGGATGTGGACAGTTGGCAGCTGCTGGTGAACGCCGGCCAAACTCTAATGGTGTCAGTCTTCCAGCATTGTCCTCTTGCTAATGCCCAGCACACTGACCTCGCGGTGTCGTGATACTGGCTTGGGCCGGCCTCCACCACTCAAGGCCCGGGTCTGCAATGCAGGGGTAGAAAAACAAAAGTGTGTGAGTTTTCATGCACGCGATGACACTATTGTAATGCCTAGAGGGCCCTTTGACATTTATTCCCGCTTCCACTTTGCAGGTGAACAGTATTATCCTAGCATTATAGACAAGAAGCCGTATTGCGCTTCCAAAATGATGCTCTTGAAACTGATCTGAGGTCTGTCCTCGGGGGATTGAGGTAGGGGGTCACTGTTTGCCATTATCAGCATTTATCAAGAGCAATGTTATATTTGGTGCGTGTTCTTATAGAAAGCTGATTCTAGCAAATCCTTGACTCGACGTGAGAGAGCGTTTTAATGACTATTTTATGATCATCTATCATTTCTTGAGGCTCAGATGTCAAAATTAGGAGTAGCATTGGCTTTTGGTTTGGTTAAGCGAATATATTAAATGAAGAGTCTTTATATATATATATATATGTTATGTGTTATACCCTATGTGCTATGTTATTGTTTATGCTATGTTATGTAATGTGTTGTTATGTTATATGTTATGTTTTTTGTTATGTTGGTATATTTTATTATGTGTTATATTATTTTTTTAAGTTGCGTTATGTATTGTTATATTTTACATTGTTATATGATGTTTTGTAATGTTAAAAGTTGTGTGTTATATGTTATACGCTATGTGCTATGTTATTTTTATGTCATGTTATGCTGTTATGTTATATGTTATGTTTTATTTTGTTATATTTCATGTTATGTTATGATTTTATGTTATGTTACATGTTATATGTTGTGTTGTTATTTTTTATGTCATGTGTTATGTTATGTTACATGTTATGCTATGTTGTTATAGTTTATATTATGTGTTTTATATAATGATTTATAATATGTCACGTTTTGTGATATGTTATGTTTTGTTATGTTAAATGTTATGTTTTTATGTTATGTTATATTTTAAGTTATGTTTTATGTTATTTGTTATAGTATGTTACATGTAATGTTTTAATGTTATATGTTGTGTTGTTAAATGTTATGTTATGCGTTACGTTACATGTTATGTTAATTTGTATGTTATGTTGTTATATTTATGTTGTGTTTTGTTATGTGTTATATGTTATGTTTTTATGTTATATATTGTTATATTTCACGGAATTTGTTGTTATATGTTGTAAGTTGTGTGTTATATGTTATATGCTGTTATTTTTTTGTTGTGTTATGCTATGTTTTGTTATAAGTTGTTCTATTTTATGTTATGTGTCATGTTATGTGATGTGTTATGTTACATGTTATGGTTTTATGTTATGTTTCATGTTGTTATATTTTATGTTATGCAATGTTGAGTTATATGTTATGTGTTATTGTATGTTTCATGTTATGTTTTATGCTATGTTATGTTATATGTTGTGTCGTTATATTTTATGTTATGTGTTATGCTACATGTTATGTTGTAATATTTTATGTTATGTGTTCTGTTGTGTATTATATGTTATGTGTTGTTATATTTTCAATTTTGTTATATTATGTTATGTTTTATGTTATATGTTATAAGTTATGTGATATGTTATAGTCTGTGCTGTTTTATATTTTGTCGTGTCATGCTATGTTATGTTTTTGCTATGTTATATGTTGTTATATTTTATGTTATGTGATACGTAATGTTATGTTAAATGTTGTTACATGTTATGTTTTATGTTGTGTTATGTTTTATATTATGTGTTATGTTATGTTACATGTTATGTTTTATGTTGTTATATTTGAAGTTGTGTGTTATGTTATTTTTTTATATGTTATAAGTTATGTGTTATATGTTATATGCTATGTGCTATGTTGTGTGTTATGCTATGTTATGTTTTACGTTATGTTATGTTAAATGTTGTTATATTTTATGTTATGTGATGTTTGTTATGTGTTGTGCCGTACACACCGTCTACCCAGAATGGCTGTTCTGAGCTGTCCTCTTCCACAATAGTGGACTTCACAGCACAAGCAGCATCTGGTGTATTTGCAGAGGCTGGACACTGACTAAAAGGCCTGATAGCGCAGGTGCCATTGGACGCCGTTTCTTTCCATTGTGTGGTCATGAATGTCCTGCCAGCCGGTGAACGGACACACACACACACACACACACACACACACACACACACACACACACACACACAACACACACAATCGCTCTGCCACAGGTGTATGTTCTATTTGGAAACGCTTTCCGCAATAACCGCTGAAGCAGATGATGACAGCAGAAGCTACACTGTCAAAACACTCAATTATTATACGTGTGAATTGCAAATTTGGAAAAGGAAACTATTTACGCCTGAAACTTAATATATGAATTACACTGTATGAAATGGAGCTTCTTACCTGACAGTTTCGCTCAGCTGAAAGTTGCTATTTTGGAAAAAAAATGTAGTTAGTTACATAAGAAGCACAAACAATACATAGTCATTGGTTAGAAAGGAAATATCAATTTGAATACAAATCAATCAAATGTGTTAGCGCTCCATTTTCAAGGACACACACAATGAGGCTTTTACAGTGTATTACCAATGGGAGGCAGAGTATTAAACATGAATAGATTCAATGTTGTATAGAAAATATAAATGAGAAATCAGCAATACATCTGGATATACAGTATTCACTTCATTCAGTATAGATATTAATTTTAGCATTACATTTTTATGATTAAATGATATAACAAGATTAAATTTGAGGTCACTAAAAGGTTAGTAAAAATAGTAATAGTTGTAATAGTAAAATCAGATATATTGTGACATGTTTCCTATTCTTGCATCTTAATTTATTCCTTACAGTTGTATTATGTCATTGTATTCGTAAATTATTATTACTTATTATTACATATCATTATTATTTTGTTATTGAATCCTTCAGAAATGGCACAAAAACTATTAAAAACCTTTTTTTTTTGTAAGTAACTAATTAACTTATAAGTCTTTAAAAACATTTTTTTTTTATTTTTAGATTTTATTTTATGAATTATAGATTTTTGTTGATGTCCTTTTATAGCTATAAACCTTTCCATTGTAGAAATGCTTTATTTATAAAAGGGTTTGTAAATTTGATGGGCTCTATTTTAATGGTCTAGGCTCAAAGTCTAAAGTGCAAAAGCATTAAGGGCATGTCAGAATCCACTTTTGCTATTTTAAGGATGGGAAAAAAAATGCTTTATGTGGTTGAGCTTATTCTCTTAATGGGTTATAGGTGTGTTTTTGAGAATAAACCAATCAGAGTATCATCTCCAATTTTCTTTAAGAGTTAGTTACGTTGCGCCCTTTCGCATTTGCTGTTTACATGGCGGACTTTGTAAGTGGAAAACTGAACCCTTCACTAGCGAGAAAACAGTTAAACAGAGCATCTGCAGCACGAGAATGAAAGAATGAGCCTCCTTATTCTTTCCTTTCACTTTCACTCTCTTTTGTGGATAAGGAAAAGTGTTTTACGCACAGACATCCATTAGCCTACATAATTAATTTAGTTTGTTAAGCGCAAAGATTTGTTTCGAAACTATTTCTAAATTCAGTTCTAAATTCCAGCAAACGAATAAATGAACAATAAGAATGAAGTGTGGTCCTAATACACATGCTGTGCCCCATATGGTCTAAAACCAGACAGGTGGACATATCTAAGCTTGATTTTAATAAAACAAATGTAAATATGCATACAGAAAATAATACTGCTAATAATAATAACATTATACAAAAGCAAATTGTCGTGAATAAACTGAAAGAGTTTTTATTATGGCAAGAATAAAAGCAAAATAGTACACTTACTAAAAATGACAGAATTGTTTTATTTGTTTTATTTTTTAGATTTAGCCTACTCCGCAATTCACACATTGCTGTCCGGCTAGTTTCTATCCTCTACTCACAGTATATTCCAACATTCTTGACCATTATCACCAATAAAACCTAGAAAAACAGGGCATCAGTATTTTGTAAATCCATAGGTTCAAATATTCCTTTCCAATTATCAAAGAAAAAAATTGTTCAGTCATTATAGTTTTGTAACTATTAAACTGATTTAAATTGTAAATTGTAATATATATATATTAGGGTTAAACCTATAACTGATGGGAAAACATATTTCTGTAATTAAATAGTCTGTTTTGGCTTTAACAAACTTATCCCTCATCTTTTTCCAAACTTTTCCAAAAACTTTTCACCTTTCCTACGGCTGTTGCAATTTCTAGACATCTGTTTGTCCCTATGATCACGCATGGACGGAATATAAAGATGTCTGTACATGCACACCCGTTTGAGACAAAATCTCTTAAGCGATTCATATTCAACTCAAATTAAATGTGGTGCCGCGCCAACTGTTCGCTCAGTCTCAAAAAAATGTCATTGCATATCATAAAAAAGGACAATCGACAGTCGAGCTCCAGACAAGGTCTGCAATTTATTAGTAATTCTTAGAGCATTTGGCAGTGGGCATGAAGTTTCAGTGTATTATACAGTAAATGGTTAATGGAAAAGATGGGCTGTAGTTTTCATTCTCTGCTTAAATCTGTTTGACGTAAAAGATCTAAATTGCACATTTAGCAATGAACGTTGAAAGAAAATTTGCCACAACTGTAAAATAATGTCAAGAAATTTAGTAGTATGCTTAATACAATTTATAATTTTGAATCATTTGTATTGGAATAGGATTTTTCAACACAATCTCACGGCAATTCGTAACTTTTTGATTTAGTGGCTAATTCGTTAGAATTCGTACGACCTAATTTGTACAATTTAATATGATTTGCTAATCGCCCAATGACAGTTGGGGTTATAGGGGTGAGGTTTGGTGCCACGCCTCCTTTTTAAAATCATAAATTTTCGTACGACTGAACTCGTACAAATTAGCCACTAAACTGGCAAAACGTAAAATACTTACGCCTCCTCGTGAGATCAGTCTTGCTTTTTAGGCGCTGGTTGAAGACTCTGCTGAATGCTGGAGATGCTAGAGCGAAAAAGACTTGATGCATGCCCTGTGGTCCTGTTCTAAAATACAAGAATTCTGGGTTAAAGTGCCAACCGAAATCATGTCGCGCACACCGAAAGTGAACCTCCGCAAACACAGCGAGGATGTCACATTTGCCGTGTGCACTCAAACGAACTAGCGTATGCGTCGAGTACAAACCAGGCTTTAGACATTTTACCTAAAAACATAATTACATGTTGCATCAGTTCTCAACTTATCCAAGTGTTTCCCAACCTTGATCCTAAAGGCACACCAACAGTACACATTTTCAACCTCTCCCTAATCCAACACACCTGAATCACCTCATCAGAACATTAGAAGAGACTCCAAAACCTGAAGTTAAAGGGTCAGATAGGGGAGACTTATACTGTGCAAATTAACACACTACAACAAAATGTATATAAGTTAGCTAACTCTGCAACACTACTGAGTGAGGAAGTATTTTGAGAAGGTATGATAGCGCTATATGGCCGTGGCTGTGCACTCTGGCTGATGTCAGTGCTTGTGGAGGATGATGGGTCGCAGTGAGTAGGTGCTGCTGAAGGGTATATTTTGAAGCCAAGCGTGTGAACGGCATACGCATCCGTCGCAATGGAGGTTTCAGCCTGGAGTGAGAGAGACGCTGAAGGTCAAGCTCCTTTTTGAGTCACACAGCCATGACCACAAAGGTCACAACAAAGCCTTACTATTCACCGAGCACCACCAGCCTCTATCCCTCTGCCAAGCCGGTCCGGGTTTTATCCTGCTTTGGCCCTGCCTTTCCTGACCTTCACTGAATGCTCGGAAAACAGAAGGAGGACTATTGCATCCCAAATCAAAAAGTAAATCTTGCTTCAAATATGTCTTTTTATACAGGATTTAATAGTTTTGAAGTGCAGCAGAAGATAAATACGGAGAACCAAGATCCTTGTGGGAATAAAGCAGCCTGTTTTCATGAGGAAACGTAACTACTTTACGTTTTGTCAGTTTAGAAGCTAATTCGTACAATTTCATACATGTTCAGTTGCCCCCCGACACCAAACTTAACCATCATTGGGGGATGAGTAAATTATACTAAACTGTGTGTATATATATATATATATATATATATATATATTTTTTTTTTTTTTTTTTTTTTTTTAATAATACTCATGCCCAAAACATACCCATGCACAATAAGACTGGTTTTGTCAGGGTCACAAATTAAAAACAATTAATTTGAAGTATAGCATCTATTGGTGCAGACATGTATTAAGTTATCAATAGTTACCATTTTTAGTCTGAACTGTAGTGACATAGCTCCCACAAAAATGACAAATTTGAGTTTTTGTTTTTAAAACTCACCCCCAAGCAATTCATATTTATGGCTTGCTTTCTTTATCCGAAGAGAAATTTCAGGACATCGTGAACATTCCACTTTATTTATTTTATTCAGAAAATGACTCATTGTTTTGCTAAAGATGACCCTTATTTGTCAGCTTAAGTCAAGTAGATTAAAATATGCCTAAATATGAATTCTGGAACATTAAAATTGGTCTATGTTGACCCATGTTCTCTCACATGAGAAAAATCTTGGAATGTTGTCCTCCAAAACATAAAAAAGGACAACAAGTTTTCTTTGTAATCTAATAAGAAGACATTTTTAAGCTAATTTTATTTGAAAGGTTCTGTGAAGTGCTTTAAATTGTGCCTTTTTGTTCAATGTGTGACTGTATATCAACTGAAATGAAAACAAGGTGGGACATGGAGCAGCCCTTCCCCTTAAAAAAAAAAAAAAAAAAAACAATTAGTAACTTTTTAATTTAGAAGCCAATTCGTATCAATTTGTACAATCTCATACATAAAATTTAGTATGGTTTGCTCATCCTCAATGACAGTTGGGTTTAGGGGCATTGTTGGGTGTCCTGTCTACTTTTAAAAATCGTACACATTCGTATTACTGAACTCCTATGAATTCGTGCAAATTAGCCACTAAACTGACAAAATGTAAAATTTTAACGTTTCTTTGTGAGATCAGACTAAAAAAATAAATTAAAAAAATGTATCCATTTAGGTGGAAGTTGCAAGATTTGGATGTTTATATCTTCTAAATGTGAATTTTGTCACTGTTTCGAGAACACTACACTGTAAAAAAAATCTGTTATTTTAAGGGGGGTTTTTTTGTCAACAGAAAAGAGGCTGGAAAAAAACGTGAAATAACTGCAGTTAAATTACAGACATTTGCCATAAAATAACAGACAGTAAATCAAATTTATAAATTCCAAATTTATATTTCCAGTAAATTTCTGTAATTTACCGTCTGTTATTTTACAGTAAATGTCTGTAACTTAACCCTAGCTGCCTAGAAAAAAACGTTATATATATATATATATATATATATATATATATATATATATATATATAAATATATCTATACTGTTACAGTATAGCTTATAGATATCCTTAAGACTGACATATTGATACTAACATCTACAAAACTTTAATTTGATTTTACAGAAACATTAAATCCAACGACTTAAAGAATAATTAATTTTCATAGCCCAAATGCTGAAATGATTTTCAAAACGCCCAAGTATGACCAAGCATTAACACGCATACTTTGATAAGGCACGCCATGAATAAATTAACACAATTATTATCATTATTAATTTAACAACATTTCTTCAGAATTTCTTGTCAGCCAAAAAAAAAAAAAAAAACACCACTATCTCACAGCAATTCATAACGTTTTTATTTAGTAGCCAATTTATATGAATTTGTACAATCTCATTCATACAACTAAGTACGATTTCCTCATCCCCCAATGGCGGTTGGGTTTATGGGCGGAGTTGGATTCCATGCCTCCTTTTAAAAATCGTACACTTTTGTACGACTAAATTCCTACGAATTTGTACAAAAATAACCACTAAACTGACAAAAAGTAAATACTGTAAAATAACAAACGTTAAAATACAGAAATTTCCTTAAATTAAAATTTCCGGTAAATGTCTGTAATTTAAGCCTATGCCAGAAAAAAAATTTAAATAATGGATTTTTTTTTTAAAGTGTAGCTTATATCCTAGATAAATCCAACAACTTATCATAAAAAATACGGCAACAACCTTCAGCTCAGTCCTTTGTTTATCAGGGGTCGCCACAGTGGAATGAACCACCAACTATTCTGGCATATGTTTTATGCAGTGGATGCGATTCCAGCCGCAACCCAGAACTGGGAAACACTCATAGACTCTCACATTCTCAAATACACTTATATACTATAGCCTATTTAGCTTGCCCAATTCACCTATAGCGAATGTCTTTGGACTCTGGTGGAAACCGGAGCACCCGGAGGTACCGGGACTCAAACCAGCAACCTTCTAACTATGAGACGACAGTGCTAACCACTGAGCTATACGTCCCGTGATATGACAGCATTTCTTGTCACCCTGAAAAAAACCCCACTAGACCAACTTCCAGGAGTGAGCAGTATACTTCTCACAAGCATTAAAGCATCTGCCTCGACATCTAACATCACTGCACCATGCGCAAACTTTCAGAACAACAATAAGAAAGCAGGACAGACAGAGCTGATGTACAGCAGCAGTGGGAGAGGCAGTTTTTCCACAGCCATCATGTGTTTTGGCAGTGCTAGTGTGACGAGAGTTGCTGCGGGCCACAGGACGACTCTATGCGTTACGCTTGGCTACATCTCTTCTCCATCTCTGCCTCTACTGCTGGATGAGCAGGAGGAGAGAGAGAGAGAGAGCGCAGTATATTAACACAATTCTGCCAAAAGCAACCGAGCTGGAAATGTGGACAAAAGCAGCTCAGTGTGAATGTAAAGTTGATGTGATGAATACACAGAGACAGGTAGAGGAAGACGGAGAGAAACTTTACGAACATGTGCAGGGAGGTGGAAAGAAGGGCTGCGGAAATAACAACACACACGCACACGTAAATACATGTGATGCAATAGTAGCACTAAAATTCAGTTTGGCATAGCGGCGCCAACATGAGAAGATCAGACGTAAAGTTCTGCTGTGGAAAGTGTGCCGTATCCCTTGTGAATAAATATAAGCAAATGAAAAAGAAAATGCATTTATTGAGAGTGAATCGTCTCCACAGCCTTCAGGTGA
Source organism: Danio rerio (assembly GCF_052040795.2). Taxonomy (NCBI): domain Eukaryota; kingdom Metazoa; phylum Chordata; class Actinopteri; order Cypriniformes; family Danionidae; genus Danio; species Danio rerio. The sequence continues at coordinate 6,993,876 of NC_141039.2, forward strand.
ACCTTTTTAGATGCAGAGTTAAAAGAATATTTCATGCGGAAATGAAAATTATGGCATCATTTAATGCACTGTTGAAACAGGAGAAATTTAGCAAAAAAAAGTGTATTTTACACCTGCTCAATGAAAATCAGATGATTTACTACATTATTAAATCTGACATAACTTGATCAGAAATTGATAAAGGGGAGAAAAAGATTAAACCATCAATAGAAAGTAAAGCTGTGGTTAATAGAGTCCTACAGATAGCAGCTGTTGTGGTCCAGCGGTCAGCACGTTGCATTACGATGCTGCTGACCAGAGTTTGATCCTCACCTGAGTAATTATTTTTTTTGTGTGTGTTAAGACATGTAATACTGTTTGGGTTACTTATGTAGGTGTAAATATTTAATTTAAATTTTTGATGTGACCACCGTTACAAAGGTTTGGATATCTATAATGAATTTTGCACAGAATCTATATTCAGATATTGCAGGAAAGGACCTTGTGATGTTTTTATGAATAGTGATGGAGATTTAGCTCCCTTTATTGTTCTCATATTTATGAAAAAAATTTGAAGTTCTAAAGCAGCTGTGTCTTTGAAAAACACGTGATAGTGTCATTAGAAACCGAATTGGAAATGAAACTCCAGGGCTGAAAAGGAGTCCCACTCCGGCCCATTCACACTCGTACACTACGAACAATTTAGCTTAGCCAATTCACCTGTATCACATGTTTTTGGACTTGTAAGAAACTGGAGCACCCAAAGGAAACTCACGCAAACACGGGGAGAACATGCAAACTTCACACAGAAATGCCAACTGACCCAGCAGGGACTCGAACCAGCGACCTTCTTCCTGTGAGGCGATTATGCTAACCACTGCGTCACTGTGCTGCCATTATTATTATTATTATTATTATTATTATTATTGTTATTATTATTGTTATTATTATTATTGTGATAATTCACTCAAAACTAAAAATTCTGCAATTATGTGTTGCAATTATTATTCTATAACTCACCCTTTAATTGTCCCAAACCTGCTTGACTTTATTCTGTTGAACTCTTAAGAAGATATTTGGAAGAAAGCTGAAAACCTTTAACCATTGAACTCTGTTTTCTCCTACTATGGAGGTCAGTTGTTGCAGTTTTTTAGCTTTCTTTCAATTATCCTCTTTCATGTTCAACAGAAGAAGTCCGAAACCACTTGAGAGTGAGTAAATAAGGAGTAAATTTACATTTCGGATGAACCATCCCTTTAATTGGGCTCTTATTTTCTCAATATTCTCTCATGTTCTTCGATTTCTGTGCACTGCATGGAAACAAGAATGAAATTCATCCTCAGAATGTTTGCCTTCCTGCTCCCACTGACAAAATAAAATCATACACCATTTCCATCTGAGGGTGAACTATTCCTTTAAGGTATATGACTCATTACTAAGACATCAGGCCAACTATTTTTTAACTCTCTCTCTCTCTCTCGCTCTTTCAATCTCACTCTCAGACTAACATGCTCTTTCTGACCTTGACGTAAGAAGCAGTAGACGCTTGTAGCGAGGGAAGGATTTATCACAGACTGAATGAGAATGAACAATGGCGTATAACTCACCCAACCCATGCATCTTTAGCGGACATGTTAAAATTGCATTAGAACCTCTTTAAATCCCTTAAGGTCGATGGAAAGAGAGCAAAGCCAGCACCGAAACATGGCAAGGAGAGGACACTGCTTATATTTTGGCAGCATGCACAGCGTGTCACTACTCATTTTCCAAGCACTATATGTAACGCTTGAAGCTAAAGTAAATAATTAAACAAATCTTTTTGCAAACTCTTGCATCAGCACAACAAAGATGTGGTTTGTACCATAGCAATTATTCTGGCACAGCCATCTAAAGGAAAAACTGGATTTTTACAGTCTCATTCAACAGCTTTGACTAGGGAAAGAATTAGTTTAATGGCTAATCACAAGTTCATTACATCGCTTTCATTTATTGGGATTTAAGAAATTGGCTATAAACCAGTTAGGATTATTTCCCATTCAATAGCCTGACCGATCCTCCAGCTCTCGCCTTTATTTCATAGACAGAGACGGTATTACACCACTGATCTGTTTTCATTTGTTTCCAACACAGGCTCGTTGTGAAAATGTAGCCCAGTATACATTTCTGGAGAGCATGAATTATGTAGCCAGAGCTACATATGACTGCATTTCCTCTTTAAAATGAATGTTACGGGGGTGGTATGATGCCACCAATGGCTTCTGTTTCTGTTCATGCTACCAGTTGACTGCTTACTTCTGTGTGGATGGCTTTTCTGCTGTTACCAGTATGCTCATTAGCTCACCATGTACGTACGTCGGCAGACTTGAGACGCAGGGGGGAGATGACCGCGACAACGGAGTTTGAGTCCAGTGAAGAATGGTTCCAGAAAGCAGCAAAAACTAAATAAACAAGTAAACAAAAGGGTTAGAACATAGTAAGGTCTGAAATTGTGGTAAAAAAAAAAAATCTATGCTTTCAGAGCAGTCAATCAGTGCTTTTGAAAACACTATAGGTTGGGTTTAGAGAAGGGGTGGGTGGTAGTCGATTGGTGCTTTTGTAAACAATGTCAGTTGGGTTTAGGGAGGGTGGTGGGCGGGTCAATCGGTGTGTTTGAAAACACTGTTGGTTGGATTTTGGAAAAGGGGCAGGTGCTGATCAATCTGTGCTTTTGAAAACAATATCGGTTGGGTTAAGGGAAAGGGGTGGGCACTGGTCAATTGGTGCTTTTGAAAATACAGTCGGTTGGGTTTAGGGAGGAGGGTGGTGGGTCAGTCGGCGCACTTGAAAACACTGTCGGTTGGGTTTAGGGAAGAGGGTGGGGGGGGTCAGTCATTGCACTTGAAAACACTGTCGGTTGGGTTTAGGGAAGAGGGTGGGGGGGGGGGGGGGGCAGTCGGCGCACTTGAAAACACTGTTGGTTGGGTTTAGGGAAGTGGGTGGCGGGTCAGTTGGTGCATTTGAAAACACTGTTGGTTGGGCTTAGGGAAGGGGGTGGGCGCTGGTCAATCATTGCTTTTGAAAACACTGTCGGTTGGGTTTAGGGAAGGGGGTGGGTGCTGGTCAATCGGTGCTTTTGAAAACACTGTCGGTTGGGTTTAGGGAAGGGGGTGGGTGCTGGTCAATCGGTGCTTTTGAAAACACTGTCGATTGGGTTTAGGGAAGGGGGTGGTTGCGGGTCAATCGGTGCTTTTGAAAACACTGTCGGTTGGGTTTAGGGAAGGGTGCTGGTCAATTGGTGCTTTTGAAAACACTGTCGGTTGGGTTTAGGGAAGGGGGTGGGTGCGGGTCAATCGGTGCTTTTGAAAACACTGTCGGTTGGGTTTAGGGAAGGGGGTGGGTGCGGGTCAATCGGTGCTTTTGAAAACACTGTCGGTTGGGTTTAGGGAAGGGTGCTGGTCAATTGGTGCTTTTGAAAACACTGTCGGTTGGGTTTAGGGAAGGGGGTGGGTGCGGGTCAATCGGTGCTTTTGAAAACACTGTCTGTTGGGTTTAGGGAAGGGGGTGGGTGGATAAATAATTGCTTTTGAAAACACTATGAAATGGTTTAGGGAAGGGAGTGGTTGCTGTTCATTCAGTGCTTTTGAAAACACTGTTGGTTGGGTTTAGGGAAGGTGGTGGGCGGGTAAATCGGTGCTTTTTAAAAAAATTTTAAAATGTTGTTCAGTCAGTCAATCAGTCGACATCGGCCTCTGGTGGCTTTATGTGAGAACTTAATTCACGCCAATCGCATGTAAATCACTTGTCCTTGACACTTCATCCGCATCTGGTGTAAACACAGCATTACACTCACTATCACCCCCCCCCCCCACACACACACACACACACACAATGTAACAGCCAGAAACTAAGCTTTTTTTGCACTACAAATGATAATCAACAGTAAAAATTGTACATTTGGCCTCTTCTCAACAGGGAAAACCACCAACAACCAAGAATGGATGATTATATGGTGTCATGGCTTTGTAATCAAAAACCTGTGGTTATAATGGAAGTGGCAATGGGGCAAAAACAACCATCAATATAACAAAGGGGTAGTCAATTTGTATTGTTGAGTTTTTAAAAAAATATTCTGAAAGTATTTTCCTAAAATATGTCAAAATAAGATTTATTATCAAAAATCATGTTCATGATCAGTTATGACCAAATTAAGACTCAATATCTCCCCAGAGTGGATGAAAACATCCCCAACAGCAAAACAAGGGTTAAGCAAGATTTTAAAATCTTCTCTTATTGCCTTCACAAACATGTCCACTAGAGGACACCGTGTCAGTGACACTTGCACACCCAGCGTCATGCCGCAGTATTGCATTGGTTCAAACAGGAATCCCCTGCTATTAAAATTAATGAGTCGTTTTGCTTGCGCTATTACTTCCGCTTGCCCGCCCTAATTTATGGGGGCCTGTGTGGCCTGTCTGCATGGCCAGCTTTGGTCCACAAGCCCTGCCAATGTTTATCTGCAGCGGCCAACTGAGTGTGCATGAGCACACGTTTGTGTGGGCGGTTGAAGGAGATGCATTGTGGGCCGAGCAGTGAGTTTAAATTCGATTAGACCTCAAATCTGTTGCAGGTTATCGGTGCTGTTTAACCAGGCCAAAGGAGGTTTGAATCATGCCGGTGGAGTGATAAACTGCATTTGTATACTGTGTTGATAACCCAAAGGTTGCAAACTGTGTGTTATTACAAATCAGACATAAAGTCAAGGTCTGGAAGTAAGAATTATGTATTTGATGTAATTGCTTTTTTATTGCCAGTGTGTGAACAGATTGTATTGTACCCCCTAAGCCTTTAAAAAAAATGCCTCCAAAACTCTGCAAAGCTCACCTCCCTTCTGACCACTGAATAATTATCTCTTACAATCTGTGAAAATGGAAAGATTTGTTTTAATATTTCGAAAACCTGTAATGAAAAATGCCTGCAGTTGTGTTTTAGTGTGTTTCAAACACTGAAACGTGTTACACTAAGTGAGCATAATAAATCAGAACATACTGTAGCTTTTAATGAAAATGAACGACAAGAAAAAGTCTTAAGGGTAACACTTTATTTTGATGGTCCCTTTGAGTTTTAGTAGACTGCTTAGTATCAGTTGATACTGCTCCTTCAACAGCCATTAACAGGCTGTGAGAAACTTAGCTCACACCTAGACTTTTGTTTAGTCTCGTTTGCCCAGTTGGCGCGGTTTGTTTGGCATATGTGAATCCAGCAATCGCACTCGGATCCACACCAAAACAATCGGTCCGGGATCACCTGAATGTGATGGTCTCGACTTGATTGAAACGAACTCTGGAGCGGATCGATTGTAGTGAGAAAGCGATACGATCCGAGCCCGGTTATATCACAGTGTTTTAGAGATATGTAATGGGCATACGGCTATATAAAGAGAGAATTATGAGTAGAGTGGGAGGTCATTCCAGACATCCCAATTCTCCCGGAAGTTTCGGGCTTCTCCCGCAAGTGCACAGAGACTCCCGGATGCCGGCAAATGAGTGATAATCTCCCAGTAATGGAACGTCTCCCTCCTGGTCCTCAAATACGTTGCGCACCCTCCCCACTGCATCCCTCCTCGCTTTTCAGACACGTCTCGCACACCCTTTCAAACACTACATCTGAAAACGGAGGCAGGACGGCTGAGATTCGCTACCTGATTGGGGCTTTTGTGTCATTGTGTATCCTTCCCTTAATCGTCAAGTCCCTATCACATGACTATAACACATGGCTATAACGCTAGCGGAAGACAGTACTGTAAACAACAACATGGGCACAGAAATGGGAGCGTTGTTTGCACAATTGTCTGTTTTAGGCGCCATTGTGCAGTTATTCATTTGTATAGTTGAGTAACAAATCGACCTCGTCGTCTGTCCTAAAAAATAACTCTCTTGCTTTCTTTGCCATCGCGTTCATCGTTCAACCGGCGTTTGTTGACTAACAATAACCAAATGCCGAGCGAGACACATGCTTTCTGTTTATACTAGAATGCGCATGCCCAGAGTGCGTAAATGGTCATGTGATATACGTTTTTTGTGGCGTAGTGTGGACGGAGATATGTTGAGAGACGCTAGGTAAAACGCTAGTGTGGACGCGGATCGTTTTTGATCTAAAACACCGTTTTAAAACTAAAACGCACTAGTGTAAACGGGGCCTAACAGTCTACTCCTAATGTAATGAGAATTAGTTGGCATGTAGGTGCAATGTAACTTCAAAGCAACAAATGGACCATCAAAATAAAGTGTGACCGTCTTACGTATTAAATGTAATATTTTAGAGATCCTTCTTTTTGTGAACAAAAAAAATTCAATTACTAATAAACAAAAGAAAAAAAAATTCATCAGTTGCCACTTTTTGATTTACAAGATGCTTTTTTTTACCTCCATAAAGTTTTATAATTAAAGGCTCAGTACAAAAGTTTGACACCCAGTGGTTGAACTAGGTATTGCATGCCTACATCAAAACACGCAAGTGCAGGTTGCCAGATTGACGACACCAACAGGAGCAAGTCTGACTACTGAGACTAAAGGCTGATTTAAAACCGCGTTCTAAATAAAAGCAACGGCACACGACAGAAGGAATATTTTCCATAAGAAAGGAGTTTTTGTTCTGAACAACACCTGAAATATATATTTCAGAAACAGCTTCTATTTTCTGCAGCTGAACAACAAAAAACTGACAATGATCACCTCAGGTACACCTTATGTGCTTTATTTAGTGTTAAATGCTAATAATGTGAGTTTGAATGCCATTTTACATGACATTTATTGCCATACTACTGAAAGCAGCAGTAGAGTTCACCTCAGATCTCGAAAATACAATAAACAGAGCACTTCTGTGAGGAAGCTTGAACAATCAAGTAATAAACAACATCAATTCGTCACTTTTGGACTTTAGTGCAAGAGTAAATATAAAAAAGTCTAATATAAAAACAAATAAAAGAGGTAGTGCTGTCGCCTCACTGCAGGAAGGTCGCTGGTTCGAGCCTCGGCTGGGTCAGTTGGCGTTTCTGTGTGGAGTTTGCATGTTCTCCCTGCGTTCTCGTGGGTTTCCTCCGGGTGTCACAGTTCAAATACATACGGTACAAGTGAATTGGGTAGGCTAAATTTTCCATAGTATATGAGTGTGTGTGGATGTTTCCCAGAGATGGGTTGCAGCTGGAAGTGCATCCGCTGCGTAAAAACGTGCTGGATAAGCTGGCGGTTCATTCCGCTGTGGCAACCCAAGATTAATAAAGGGACTAAGCCAAAAAGCAAATGAATGAATGAATGAAAAACAAATAACACCTCAACTTGAAATACCCGCCAGGCAATCCCAAGTTTACATATCTCACAGTTTCCTATAGCAATGTTGTTTACATCAACTTTACAGTACCTCCAGTCCGCAGACATACTCACACTTTCCGCATCAAGCTGCTTCCGTGTTCTACTTTGCCAGCATTTACCCAATAGCGCACACACATTGCTTTTTCTGTGTGAAGTCAAGAGGTCTAACCATGTGTCACCGCATAACTTAAGATGTGTTCAAATATTGAGAATATATATATATATATATATATATATTCGAGTCCTCATCAGGAGGTAACGTTCGATTCCGATCGAGTCTGAAACTGCATGATCGGGCCTGATTTCCAATCTCATTATTGGATCTGGACATCCCTACTTTTAATATTCAGTAGATGACCTGTGAGAAGAATAATTCTGCAATCTACCCAGATTTATTTATATTATATTTTTACATTTGTCTGATTGTTAACAGAAGTCACTGGTACAATTCATTCACAGCATCATGAGGTGTAGGAAAAAGCTGAATAGAAAATGACCTGTGGCAGTGTTTTTAGAAGTGCTGTTTCCATCAATGGTGGATGAAAAGCTGGCCACGAAACACGAGGAGATGAAGAGACGGCTGGAGGCTGAGACAGATGCGGTAAGAAAGCTTGAAACAACATCATCGGGATGAAGATCTTGACCTTTTCTCAAACCCTGGAGCGCGCCTTGTGTTTGGACTCCTGAGAGAGAGAGCTTCTCTTCCAAGGAACCTGGAAAACATCATCCATTAATTAAGCAATCCTATTCATCACAATAGCAATTGCTCAGTTGGCCCTTGAAGTGCACAGCCTGGATGACACACTCGCTTCCAGAAACTATTTTTTTAATTCACAAAGCCATAAATGTCATGTGACTGATCACTTTAAGTGGCTCCTGGCCCAGCAAATGGCGCTCGAGGCTAGTTTTTTTAACAGCAGACGATGCTCTGAGCTAGTTTCTAAAAGCAGATGGTGCTCTAGGCTAGTTTTTAACAGCAGATGGTGCTCTAGGCTAGTTTTTAACAGCAGATGGCACTCTAGGCTAGTTTCTAACAGCAGATGGTGCTCTAGGCTAGTTTTTAACAGCAGATGGTGCTCTAGGCTAGTTTTTAACAGCAGATGGTGCTCTAGGCTAGTTTTTTAACAGCAGATGGTGCTCTAGGCTAGTTTTTAACAGCAGATGGTGCTCTAGGCTAGTTTCTAACAGCAGATGGTGCTCTAGGCTAGTTTTTTTAACAGCAGATGGTGCTCTAGGCTAGTTTCTAACAGCAGATGGTGCTCTAGGCTCATTTTTAACAGCATGTAATACTCCAAGCTAAAAGCAGCTGGCCATCTAGACTAGTTTCTCACAGCAGATGGCGCTCTAGGCTAGTTTCTAAGAGCAGATGGGGCTCTAGGCTAGTTTTTAATCAGCAGATGGCATTCTAGATGTTTTAACAGCAGACGGCCCTCTAGGCTAGTTTTTAAATCAGCAGATGGCGTTCTATACTAGTTTCTAGCAGCATATGGCGCTCTACACTAGTTTCTAACAGCAGATGGTGCTCTAGAGTAGTTTTTAACAGCAGATGGTGCTCTAGTTTTTAATCTGCAGATGGTGCTCTAGACTAGTTTTAAACAGCAGATGGCGCTCTAGATCAGTTTTTAACAGCAGACGGCCTTCTAGACTAGTTTCCCCCTATGACAGTTGGGTTTAGGAGTGGGGTTGGGTGCCACACCTCCTTTTTTAAATCGTGCATTTTTATATGACTGAACTCATTCATATGAATTAGACACTAAACTGACAAAACGTAAAATACTTAATGTTTCCTCATAAGATCGGGCTGATTATGCTTATAGACTTACACAATTACTGCTGAATATTCCACATTAATATAATCAAATACAAAACCATTATGTTAAAATGTAACATTTCATATCATGTGTTTTGATCAAATAAAAGAAAGACTTGCAGTAATGGAGTAAAGAGAGCTATCAAAAGAGGCTTAATGTCAAATATATATTTTTCAAAATCTTATTGACATCAAACCTTTAAATGCTGTATATTATCCTTGCTAACAAACCCCCAAAACAATGTATTATATCAACAGACAGGTCATTAGCGAAGCACGCCTTTGACATAACGGCGTAATAATAGCATCTACCAGCAGGAACTAACTGCAGTTATTCATGTCGAAAATTCTAACATGACGTGAAAAGCAGCTTAAAGATCAATTACTGGATTGTTTTGATTGGCTGTGACAGCATTTTCCACACTTTCTCTCTCTCCCTGTGTGCCTTCCTGGCTTTTGAAGAACTGCAGTGTTTGAGCTCTGACAGGCCTGGACAGAAACAAACAAGAGTCCTGCACTCCTGACACCGGTAACGGATGAGCGGATGTGTTGGAGATAAGCCCTGCGCTGTTTACACCTGGGATTAAAATCCGCCTCGGGTGATCCGATCGCAAGTGGTCAGGCGAAACAGATTTCTGTTTACACCTGATAGTAACATGCATCTCGAATGCATCCGTTGTGGCCACTTGTGTACAAATTCAGTGTTTTCAACTACCTCCAATTGATCATTTTGGATAGCGTAAAATATCTGAATGTGTTGAGGTTCACCCAGGATGTCTGTTAACACTGTGGTCAGACAGTCAGCTTGAGGTGAATCAGGATTTTACCTGCAGTAAACAAATGAAAAATTTATGGACTGACAGATGGCACTGGTCCGCTCAGATCGACAGGTCCACACGGTCAAATGTGAGACAAAATAGTTTTTTTGTTGATGTTGTTAGAAAGAAATCCTCCATGTGACAAGTAAAGAAGAATTAATAAACCGCGCCAGAAAAAATCTTTGGGATTCTTGTCTGGTGACTAGGCTGGCCAATCCTGGAGCAACCATAATGTGGAGGCTGAAGTATGAGAAGGAGCGCTATCCTGCTGAAGAATTTGCTCTCTCCTGTGGTTTGTAATGTGATGGGCAGCACAAATGTCTTGATACCTCAGGCTGTTGATGTTGCCATCCACCCTGCAGATCTCTCACATGCCCCCATACTGAATGTAACCCCAAACCATAATTGTTCCTTCACCAAACTTGACTGATTTCTATGAGAATCTTGGTTCCATGTGGGTTCCAGTAGGTTTTCTGCAGTGTTTGTGATGATCGGGATGCAGTTCAACAGATGATTCATCTGAAAAATCTTCCTTCTGCCACTTTTCCAAATGATCAACTAAAAGTCAAGTTATTATTTGTGGCTCTCACAACTGGGATCAATGACAAGACTTTTGCCAGGTAGTGCAATATTATAGAGTGTTTCCCAACCCTTTTCCTGAAGACACACCAACACTACACATTTTTAACCTTTCTGCTGGTACTGGTTCTGTTTGGGCCGACTTATAAGTAATAAGACTGGTGGCTAATAGCTTATTTTTCAATTTTGTGCTTTTATCCTATGGCAAATGGTCAATCTCAGTCAATAATCTAAGCATGCTCCTTGATTACTAATCTTTTTTAATGTTAGAAAGCGAAATGAGAACCAAAAGTTGCATTTTATATTGCAAGCCTTAAAGGAGACCTATTATGCCCCATTTTACAAGATATAAAATAGGTCTCTGATGTCCCTTGAGTGTGTATGTGAAGTTTCAGAAGAAATTATCCCCCAAAATAATGTTTCATAACTTGTTGAAACTGCCTCTTTTAGGTTTTGATCCAAATTGTGCCATTTTTGGTGACTGTCACTTTAAATTCAAATGAGATGCTCTTTTCAAAAGAGGTTGGACCTATAAATGCCTATGCGTCAGCATAGCAGCAGATTCAAAACTCTAATGGCGGACGGCTGCTTCTCACTCAGGGCTGTCTATGCTAATGAATGAGCGATTGACAATAATGAGTGGGGCTTTCCTCCTCTGATAACACATACAAAGGGAAAAATTAATCAAAGTGTTTCTGCAGACTGTTTTTATCAAGTGTGATTATAAAAAATAGAATGAATAATTTTTTTTACCATTACATGCTGGCTTTATTTACAAACTGTTGCCACACAACTGTGTGTAAACCCTTTATAAAAGTACTTTTTGCATAATAGGGCCCCTTTAAATGCACAAATCTGATAATTCGACTGTATCCTAATTTTATCCCATCTGTTCTCATTTACGTTAGATACAGCTTTTGTAGGATATTGATTACTTTGAATGCCAGATCCTAGTTGGTTATCAATATAAATATTTTTTTTACTAGCTGAGGAAAGCAGTTATGATCGTGACTCCAACCATCATTCTCCTATTCTGTTTCTATTATCTACACTCTAAAAAACATTGAGTTATTTATTTAACCCAATGGTTGGGCTAAATTTATTTGGTGCTTTGTAGGGTTATTTTTAACCTTTATTAGGTTATTTATTAATACCTCAACCAGTTGGGTTAAATATTTTGTGCTTTGTTTGGTTATTTTTAACCTTTATTAGGTTATTTATTAATAACTCAACCAGTTGGGTTACAATTTTCAACAGTCAACTGATTTAACTGACACAGAACAGCTGTATTATTATGTGTATGTAATGTTGTTTTTGCGATAAAGAGTTTATTTAAGCTCTAACGCAATAATGTTTTTTTTTTTATTCAAATTACCTCTCCGTGTTGTGTTTTTAATATCCATTTCACCAGCACTCTTAATTATTGATGATACAAATGTGCGCTTTTTAGCCGATTTACAGTTGAAGTCAGAATTATTAGCCCCCCTGAATTATTAGCCCCCCTGTTTATTTTTTCCCTAATTTCTGTTTAACGGAGAGAAGATTTTTTTAACACATTCCTAAACAAAAGTTTTATCAACACATTTCTAATAACTGATTTATTTTATCTTTGCCATGATGACAGTGAATAATATTTTCAAGACACTTCTATACAGCTTAAAGTGACATATAAAGGCTTAACTAGGTTAATTAGGTTAACTAGGCAGGTTAGGGTAATTAGGCAAGTTATTGTATAACAAAGTTTTTTTTTCTGAAGACTATCGAAAAAAAAAATTAGCTTAAGGGGGCTAATAATTTTGTCCTTAAAATGCTGTTTAAAAAATTAGAACTGATTTTAGTTTAGCTGAAATAAAACAAATGAGACTTTCTCCAGAAAAAAAATATTACCAGACATACTGTGAAAGTTTCTTGCACTTTTTAACATAATTTGCGAAATATTTTAAAAAGAAATAGAAAGGGGGGGCTAATAATTCTGACTTCAACTGTATATTAAATGGATAAAACGCTTTCTCTACCTCCCGTGTTCATCTTTGTGCTTTTTCTTTTTTTTTTCTTTTTTTTTGGAAAAGATACACATATTTGGAATATCCGGCTGGATTCTCACCTTTAGGACCCACCGGAGAAATTTATTTATTTAAACAGCCATAATTATAAAATAGTAGTAATAGTAAACGTAATACTAGAATGGAAAAAATAACATTTAATCAAAATAACCCAATGCATTGGGTTAAAGTAACCCATAGTTGGGAAGGTGCTATAATAACCTATAGTTGGGTTATATTTTGGGATATTTTTAACCCAACAATTTTAACAGAGTAGAGTGTAAATTCCATTTAACCATTGCTATCCTTGTAGTCTGTGTTGCAGTTATGAATTATTGTCCTTGGTGCGTGAGCAGCTCTTTAGTTCAGAATCTGATTGTGATTTAAAATGATGGGTCAACGTTGTCCCATGAGTTTCGTATTTTACTATAACACAATGTCGAATAGCAACATGATTTTGCCTTCTTAAACCAGAATAAATTGCTAGCAGAAAGTCTCACTTTTCATTAATCAGCTTAATTCAGTTTCTTTCTAAAAAATTAAACAAACGTGTGCTGCATTTGTGTCTGCTCCGGTCATAAGGCACTCTGTCCAAAAATAAATATATTAATGCTAATAAACACTGGAAATTGCACTTTATGCTGAATTATGAGCATGCAGGCTAGCCCTTAATTAGAGGAAAATTCAGAAGGTTATTATGACAGGACATCGTGACAGCCAGATGCTCCTGCAAATAAAGCCCGGGTGGGTAAAGAGACGAGTAATCAGCCACTTTAACTGAGGAAAAATACTCTTTTATTGCGCAGATCATGGCATAAGAGACAACCTAGCGAGTAAAATAAGGTGTAAATTATGTGAAGCACTTTACAATTTATTGCTTAAGAAAAATACAGTACGCCTAGCAACCAAAAAAGCCTGCTTGATATCCATTAGCTGAAGCAGTGTGTCTGTACAACAGTTGAATTCAATATTAATGTGCCTAGCTGCTAAACAGTGCACAGCTAGTTAATTTTTAAATAGTTTTCAGGCATAGTTGATGTGTTCTAAAGTTTGTGATTACATTGTGTGACATTCGTTAATTTTACTAAAATGCATGTTTGTTAATGAAAAAATTAAATGAGCCCTTCCCCTTCACACTCAGTTTTTTAGGGCCAAGGGGAAGGGGTAGGGGTACAAAAATAGAATTGGGATTGGGAATAATTTTTTATGTTTTGCACCACATTTTTTACATGGCAAATCCGTTCTGTGGACTCATTGTGTGCCGGTCTATAAAGGAGGTGTGTTAAGGCGTTTTGGAAATGTCTGCCTCACTATATGGGGCATAAGAATAGGACGTGTGTTTGGATATAACTGAGCTTTTTGACCACTCTTTGTTATTATTGTTTATTTATTGGTTTGCTGGAAGATAGAACTGAATTGAGAAATAGTTCTGAAACAAATCTTTAAGCTTAGCAAACTAAATTAAACATGAAGGCTAATGGATGTCTTCAGTGGAGTGAGTTTCCTTATCCAAGAAAGTAAAGGAGTAAAGAGTAAAAAGAAAGTAAAGAGGCTCATTCTTTATCCTTACACTGCAGATGGTCTGTTTAACTGTTTTCTCACTAGTGAAGTGTTCAGTTTGTCCACTTACAAAGTGCGCCATGTAAATAGCAAATGTGCCATGGCGTGTAGAAACTGACTCTTAAAGGGAATGGGAGATGGCACTCTAAGTTGATTTCTCAAAACACATCCATAACTCATTAAGAGAATAAGCACAACCCTGTTAGACCATGCGCCAGGGCACAAAGCATATTTTTTTCATCCTTAAAATAGCAAAAGTAGATTCAGACACGCTCTTAATGCATTTGCGATGCACTTAAGACTTTTCGCCAAGATCGTTAAAAGAGAGCCCATTATCTTCAACAGAAAACTCTGTGAAAACTCCAATAACGGACGGCTGCTTCTCACTCAGGGCTGTTTATGATAATGAGATACAGATTGCTACCAGGGCCAGAGCAAGCTGAACTGGAGCTCTAGGCAAAGGACGATCACGCCGCCCTCAACGAAAACAAAAGTGATCAGTTCGCAAAGTGAAGACCGTTGGGGGGTGTGGGGTGAAGGGGGTGGAATGGGGTGTCGCGGATGAAAGTGAGGATAGGGGAGGGTGGCATGGATGAAAGTGAGGACCAGGGGGTGGGGCGTATGCTGTGGACGCCACCCTCACTATTCTGCCACCCTCTATTGACGCAACGGCCCTGATCGCCAATAATGGGCGGGGCTTTCCTTATCTGATGACAGGTACAAAGGGAGAATGTCAATTAAAATGTTTCTGTAGACTGTTTTAATCAAGTGTGATTATAAAAAATGTAGTTAAATAATTTTTACCATTAGAGGCTGGATATATTCACACATTATTGCTAGACAACTGTCTTTAATCCATTTAATAAAAAATATTTTTGCATAATAGATATCCTTTAAATAGAGCGTGAGGTTATAAACTAATTAAATGCAGTGTTTCATGCCTTGTTATATCTGAAATCCAACTTCAAAACTTCTACTGTCGGAAGTGTCTGAGCAGATGTTGTGAAGTGCCATAAGAGGAGTCACAGGTGAACCTCCTCCCGGGACCCAAACAGCTGCTGAAAGGTTAAGAACCACAAACAAGGAGGAATTACCACCCGTCCCAACAGACCCGGAAATCCACTCTTACAATAAACAGAGTACAGTGAACATGAGAGAGACACAGATAATGGGACTCAATCAGAACAACACACACATCCACATAATAGGATTGGTTTTATGAGTGCTAAATACCCGCTATCATGCAACGCACACGTTCAGAGAGGATGAACGGCGGCTTAGTGTCACTATCCAAACCTGCGGCGTGTCGGTGTTCCCTTTGGAGTGTAGAGGTGTGAAAAATGCCTGAATTACATTGCTGTTCTTATTGGATTGTGTGTGTATTGACAGACATTGCGGACAGATGGCCGTTTAGCTAAGCTCTGGCGATGGATGCCGCTAGCCACCCCCGCTAGCATATGTACGGCGAAGACAATGACACGCACAATGAAAATAAAAACACAAAGAAATATGCGTGTTCTTCTGTCAGTTTCGTATGGAGCCAGATCAGTCTCAAAAATAATATACTTGCAAAAAATAAAACTCACACACGCACAGCGTAATGCACATTTACAAAATACAATTCGTAAATATGCAAATCTAACATGTAAATTAAAAATAAAATTTGTGAATTCAGAAGTAAAAATAATTAATATTTCTCCAAATTAATTGGATTTGTGTATTTACGAATTCTGTTTTGAATTAACAAATTGGATTTGTGTATTTACGAACTGTGTTTTTATTTACGGATTAGATTTGTGTAGTTACGAATTGTTTTAATTTTCAAATTGTGTTTTTAATTAACGAATTAGATTTGTGTATTTATGAAATGTGTTTTTAATTTACTAATTAGATTTGTGTATTTATGAAATGTGTTTTTAATTTATTGGATTTGTGTATTTACGAATCTGTTCAAATTTACGAATTAGATTTGCGTATTTACGAATTGTGTTTTTAATTCATGATTTGGCTTTGTGCATTTACGAATTGTGTTTTGAATTTATGGATTGGATTTGTGTAATTACGAGTTGGTTTAATTTACAAATCGTGCTTTTAATTAACGAATTAGATTTGTGTATTTACTAAACGTTTTTTTTATTTTATGTATTGGATTTGTGTATTTCTGAATAGTGTTTTTAATTTAAGTATTGGATTTGTGTAATTGCGAATTGTTTTAACTTACAAATTCTGTTTTTAATTTACGAATTAGATTTGCGTATTTACGAAATGTTTTTTTTAATTTACATATTGGATTTGTGTATTTATGAATTGTTTTTTTGATTTACAGATTGAATTTATGTAATTACGAATTGTTTTAATTTACAAATTGTCTTTTTAATTTACGAATTAGATTTGTGTATTTACGAATTGTGTTTTTAAATTTACGAATTGGATTTGTGTAATTATAAATTCAATTTTGTAAATATTAAGTGTGTATGAGTTTTATTTTGCAGTTTTTGTATTTTTGAGACTGATCAGGCTCCATAGTCTCGCTTCGGCCGTGAGTGAATCCCGTCGTATTCACTGAACAGATCAGGTTAGGGCGATGATATCTTTCCCAAACAAATCACAGAAAGGCCTCGTGGCTGGCGATACAGGTGTAATTTCCGCAGTCGATGTGAATGAAATTAATGAACGACGTATACAAAAGACAAACATCCCGAAGGGTATATGAGAGATCTGAGATATGGGTGCTTTTGTTGACGTTTCCTCCCCCCACTGTAATCCACAGCTTCGCGTTCAAGTCTCGTATCTATGAAATATATCTGAGGCGCTGCTTTGTTGATTTAAACAACAATGGATTTTTTAACTACCAGAGCATGTTCTTACAAATCGACTGATAACCTGTGATAACCCAGCTTCTTCTCTTTGTGCCACCAGCTTCTGTCCTCACTAGGCAAGGAGAAACAAGAGAGCATATTTAATACACTTTTGGGTAACACTTTAGTTTTTATTAATATTACTAATTACTGGCTTATTACTTGCCTATTATACAACTGTCTTTCAGTACTTATAAAGAATACACTCATTCTACATCCCTAAACCTACCCCACACCTAAACACAACTATTACCTTATTACTAATACTTATACCACTAATACTCGTTTAATCAGCTTAGTTATTGGTTTGTTAGTGTGAATTCATTCATTCATTTTCTTGTCAGCTTAGTCCCTTTATTAATCAGGGGTCGCCACAGCGGAATGAACCGCCAACTTATCCAGCAAGTTTTTTACGCAGCGGATGCCCTTCCAGCTGCAATACTACTACAGTTTTTTTCACAAGTCATTAGACTTCGAAACATGAAGAAACTGGACTGACACACACACACACACACGCACACACACGCACAAACTAACGAACAACTACAGCATTATTTGCACAACTGCTAATTTTACACTGCTCTGTACATGTTTATGTCAATGATAAATGTTTATCAGAAGTATTTATATTTGATCCAATATCTCCACAACATCCATGGTGTACTAGTCTGCATTACGGTTTCTTGTTCTGTCTTGTCAGTCCAGTCTTATTTGAACTAGATGTTGCACAATCCACACTTTGCACTCTTATTCTTATTTTATTTATTTTAGTTGATCTTATTTTGTTTTATCTTCAGCCATCATTAAGAAACACACTTTAAAAGTACCGTCAAATGCTTTGAAATTAACATTTTTATTCTATGTTTGACGCAATCTGAATCGAAACACAAAAAATGGGTGGGACATAGTGTAGCTCCTCCCCTTTTTAAAACAAAGCCAATAGGGTTTTGTTTTATCACAGCTCTGCCAGTGAGAGTGGTTGAGCTCAAGCGCATCAAATGAGAGGCAACTTGAAGGGGGCGGGGCATGTCAGATACTAGAGAGCATTTGATTGGTCAGGATTTGATGAGAACCTGAAGTATGAGGTGACATGAATAAAACTCCATTGATCCATTTAAGCGGAAGCGACAAACTACAAGCTTAACATGTTTATACCAGTTTTATATCCCCTAAACATAAATTTACACGGTAGCTTATAGATATTCTAAAAACTAACAATACTGATACTAACATCTAAAAAACTTTACATGGGAGCTTTAAAACCCTTCCGAGATCAACATTGATCACAGACAGCATAATGTCTGACCCAATAGAATCTACATTATATATGGTATTCACAGCCTGTATTTATGTGATCACCCCAAGACGACTTTGCTTTCAAGTACATATAAACAACAGCATTATCAACAATATATATTCATGTCATTCTTCTTCAGTGAAAGGTTTGAAAGAAGAAGCCAACTATACAATAACACATGTCTGGAGTTTGGGATTGAAACGCTGATGGGCGGTCGCGACATCAGCAACCATAAATTAATTCATCAAGAACAGATTGTCGAGGTGTGATCCGAGGTCACGATCAGGACGTTACTCTGAATGAAAATGTGCGGCGTTTAAAAAAAGACATACAGCC